>NC_050572.1:6014793-6017293 GCF_013265735.2 Oncorhynchus mykiss | reverse complement strand
CCAGCTTCAACCAGAGGTGTTGATCCACCAGCTTCAACCAGAGGTGTTGATCCACCAGCTTCAACCAGAGGTTTTGATCCACCAGCTTCAACCAGAGGTGTTGATCCACCAGCTTCAACCAGAGGTGTTGATCCACCAGCTTCAACCAGAGGTGTTGATCCACCAGCTTCAACCAGAGGTGTTGATCAACCAGCTTCAACCAGAGGTGTTGGTCCACCAGCTTCAACCAGAGGTGTTGATCCACCAGCTTCAACCAGAGGTGTTGATCCACCAGCTTCAACCAGAGGTGTTGGTCCACCAGCTTCAACCAGAGGTGTTGATCCACCAGCTTCAACCAGAGGTGTTGGTCCACCAGCTTCAACCAGAGGTTTTGGTCCACCAGCTTCAACCAGAGGTGTTGATCCACCAGCTTCAACCAGAGGTGTTGGTCCACCAGCTTCAACCAGAGGTGTTGATCCACCAGCTTCAACCAGAGGTGTTGATCCACCAGCTTCAACCAGAGGTGTTGATCCACCAGCTTCAACCAGAGGTGTTGATCAACCAGCTTCAACCAGAGGTGTTGGTCCACCAGCTTCAACCAGAGGTGTTGATCCACCAGCTTCAACCAGAGGTGTTGATCCACCAGCTTCAACCAGAGGTGTTGGTCCACCAGCTTCAACCAGAGGTGTTGATCCACCAGCTTCAACCAGAGGTGTTGATCAACCAGCTTCAACCAGAGGTGTTGATCCACCAGCTTCAACCAGAGGTGTTGATCCACCAGCTTCAACCAGAGGTGTTGATCAACCAGCTTCAACCAGAGGTGTTGGTCCACCAGCTTCAACCAGAGGTGTTGGTCCACCAGCTTCAACCAGAGGTTTTGATCCACCAGCTTCAACCAGAGGTGTTGATCCACCAGCTTCAACCAGAGGTGTTGATCAACCAGCTTCAACCAGAGGTGTTGGTCCACCAGCTTCAACCAGAGGTTTTGATCCACCAGCTTCAACCAGAGGTGTTGATCCACCAGCTTCAACCAGAGGTTTTGGTCCACCAGCTTCAACCAGAGGTGTTGATCCACCAGCTTCAACCAGAGGTGTTGATCAACCAGCTTCAACCAGAGGTGTTGGTCCACCAGCTTCAACCAGAGGTGTTGGTCCACCAGCTTCAACCAGAGGTTTTGATCCACCAGCTTCAACCAGAGGTGTTGATCCACCAGCTTCAACCAGAGGTTTTGGTCCACCAGACCTGACTATTTGGACTAATAAAATAAGCATTTGTCACTTCCCAGCTCACTTGCTGATGATTATAGACTTTAAACATTCACAGCTGTAATCTGTTAAATTAAGAGTTGATGCGCTGCACACTTTTTTTAATAGCATCATTTTTTATATTTTGGCTTGGGGAGGCTTTGGGAGGGTGGGGGAGGCCAGTACATGTCCAGGCCCATCTGAAGTTTGCTAGAGAGCATTTGGATGATCCAGAAGAAGATTGGGAGAATGTCATATGGTCAGATGAAACCAAAATATAACTTTTTGGTAAAAACTCAACTCGTCGCGTTTGGAGTACTGAAGAAATTCGGCATGTTTGTGATGCGTTGTGCAGACCTCACCACCCTCTGGAGAGCCTTAAGGTTGTGGGTGGAGCAGTTGCCGTACCAGGCGGTGATACAGCTCGACAGGATGCTCTCAATTGTGCATCTGTAAAAGTTTGTGAGGGTTTTAGGTGCCAAATAGAAAAACAATAGTGTTATAGTGACGATAGTAAATGTTTTAACAGTCATTTGTCCTTTGCTTTTTGTGCACATTCTCCTTAGTCTATACAGAGCCTCTCCCTCCTACTTCTCAGACTTCTGTCCCTTCAGTCTCTATGTAACAGTATAGCTTCTGTCCCTCTCCTCGCCCCTACCTGGCCTCGAACCAGGGACCCTCTGCACACATCAACAACTGACACCCACGAAGCAACGTTACCCATCGCTCCACAAATACACGGCCATTGCAGAGCAAGGGGAACAACTACTTCAAGGTCTCCGAGCGAGTGACGTCACCGATTGAAACACTATTAGCGCGCACCACCGCTAACTAGCTAGCCATTTCACATCAGTTACATCTACACACCTCTCTCTCTTTCTGTCACTCTCTGTCCTAACCCCTCCACCCACCTCTCTCTCTCTCTCTCTGTCACTCTCTGTCCAAACCCCTCTACCCACCTCTCTCTCTCTGTCCTTTCAGTTTCTACCCACCTTTTCTCTCTCTCTCTCTCTCAAATCCAGCCCCTTCTGCAGGCCTGAAACGACAGTAGCGTGCTGACATCAAGGTCCAAGGGAAAGGGGACAGTCGAGTGAGTGTGCGTGCATGCATCTGTTTGTGTGTGTGTGTGTGTGTGTCCAGTCCCTGAATGGATGTACTAACCTGATACACTTCCAGAGTTTAGCATCAATTCATCAAATACACTCTTAGATCAAAAAAAGGTGCTATCTAGAACCAAAAAGGGTTCTTCGGGTGTCCCCATAGATAAAAACCCATTT
>NC_050572.1:6007293-6012293 GCF_013265735.2 Oncorhynchus mykiss | reverse complement strand
CATTACTTTGTGTTGTTGAAGCAATGTCTAATTACTGTCATTCAGCAGAATGTAGACCATAATAAGGTGAGACAATCAGACTGATAGACATCCAATAAGGTGAGACAATCAGACTGATAGACATCCAATAAGGTGAGACAATCAGGCTGATAGACATCCAATAAGATGAGACAATCAGACTGATAGACATCCAATAAGATGAGACAATCAGACTGATAGACATCCAATAAGATGAAGAAGAGATGGGAATACCTGATGCTTTGTGGGGAGATTGAAGTAGAGATCAGGCCTGATGGGAATACCTGATGCTTTGTGTGGAGATTGAAGAAGAGATCAGGCCTGATGGGAATACCTGATGCTTTGTGGGGAGATTGAAGTAGAGATCAGGCCTGATGGGAATACCTGATGCTTTGTGGGGAGATTGAAGTAGAGATCAGGCCTGATGGGAATACCTGATGCTTTGTGTGGAGATTGAAGTAGAGATCAGGCCTGATGGGAATACCTGATGCTTTGTGTGGAGATTGAAGTAGAGATCAGGCCTGATGGGAATACCTGATGCTTTGTGGGGAGATTGAAGAAGAGATCAGGCCTGATGGGAATACCTGATGCTGTGTGTGTGTGTGTGTGTGTGTGTGTGTGTGTGTGTGTGTGTGTGTGTGTGCATGTGCGTGTGCGCGTTCGCATGCGTGTGTGTGTGTGTGCTGGGCTTTACGCTGAAATTGAAAACATTTCAGAGCACAAAAATACATTTAGAGCACAATGAAAGTATTTGAGAAAGAGTGTTTTTTTTTTTTTTTTAAAGATAAGAAATTACAAACAAAATCATGAAACAGTCTGTATGACATCTCAGCAGTCAGGTCCAAACACCAATGTTTCCTGCTCTATATTTTTTGTTGCACACACAAAAACCCATCTGTTTAAAAACATGTATTTAGGATATGTAGTGAATCTAGCAAGCCAGGGAACTGAAAGCAACTTTCTAGATAATGTTTTTTTTGTTTGTTTGTCGCTATCAAGATAGCCAATTTAAACTAGCAGGCTAAACTCATTTAGAGTCATTTCCTGTTGTCTCGTCAGGTGTATCATGTGTGACTGTGACAACACAAAAGGGTTCATGTTGAATGCCTTTCGCTCCTTGCCGGGCTAAAGAAACGTGTAAAAGGTGAATACCAACAACAAAGTGGTAGAAATGTGGCTGTTTTTTGAAAGAGGTGAATATAAACACTGACAAGTTGAGTTTACAGGCAACATACCGTAAATCCTGTTTGAAAGCAGTATAACAGTGTTCACCACCAACTCCAGGCACTGTTGCTGCACCAGGTGTGATATGGGATTCCTATTTATTTGTGCTATTACCAGAGAATGAAACAAAACAGCAGAAATGCATTGATAATAGCCACGGTAGTAATTTATTTTTTGCTATACATTTTGCTCACACATGTTCTCGTACTTGACTTTTGCAGTTTGCACACATTTATTTTTTTTTGTAGCAAATGTGAGTAAAACGGTTGTGTGTGTGTGTGTGTGTGTGTGTGTGTGTGTGTGTGTGTGTATGTGTGTGTGTGTGTGTGTGTGTGTGTGTGTGTGTGAGTGAGAGTGAGAGATTGAACATCTGACATACTCTCACACCTCAGCGTGTGTTTTGGCTTTGCTCAATCATTGGCAGAGGAGACTGGCATCAGAGTCCTGAGACAGGATGAGACCACTGTTACTAAAAAAACAAAACAGAGACAGAGACAGGATTAGACCACAGTTGATAACAAACCCAGAACAGAGACAGAGACAGGATGAGGCCACTGTTACTAACAAACCCAGAACAGAGACAGAGACAGGATGAGACCACTGTTACTAAAAAAACAAAACAGAGACAGAGACAGGATTAGACCACTGTTGCTAACAAACCCAGAACAGAGACAGAGACAGGATGAGGCCACTGTTACTAACAAACCCAGAACAGAGACAGAGACAGGATGAGACCACTGTTACTAAAAAAACAAAACAGAGACAGAGACAGGATTAGACCACTGTTGCTAACAAACCCAGAACAGGGACAGAGACAGGATGAGACCACTGTTACTAAAAAAACAAAACAGAGACAGAGACAGGATTAGACCACTGTTGCTAACAAACCCAGAACAGAGACAGAGACAGGATGAGACCACTGTTACTAAAAAAACAAAACAGAGACAGAGACAGGATTAGACCACTGTTGCTAACAAACCCAGAACAGAGACAGAGACAGGATGAGGCCACTGTTACTAACAAACCCAGAACAGAGACAGAGACAGGATGAGACCACTGTTACTAAAAAAACAAAACAGAGACAGAGACAGGATTAGACCACTGTTGCTAACAAACCCAGAACAGAGACAGAGACAGGATGAGGCCACTGTTACTAACAAACCCAGAACAGAGACAGAGACAGGATGAGACCACTGTTACTAAAAAAACAAAACAGAGACAGAGACAGGATTAGACCACTGTTGCTAACAAACCCAGAACAGAGACAGAGACAGGATGAGACCACTGTTACTAAAAAAACAAAACAGAGACAGAGACAGGATTAGACCACTGTTGCTAACAAACCCAGAACAGAGACAGAGACAGGATGAGACCACTGTTACTAAAAAAACAAAACAGAGACAGAGACAGGATTAGACCACTGTTGCTAACAAACCCAGAACAGAGACAGAGACAGGATGAGGCCACTGTTACTAACAAACCCAGAACAGAGACAGAGACAGGATGAGACCACTGTTACTAAAAAAACAAAACAGAGACAGAGACAGGATTAGACCACTGTTGCTAACAAACCCAGAACAGAGACAGAGACAGGATTAGACCACTGTTGCTAACAAACCCAGAACAGAGACAGAGACAGGATGAGGCCACTGTTACTAAAATACCCAGAACAGAGACAGAGACAGGATGAGACCACTTTTACTAACAAACCCAGAACAGAGACAGAGACAGGATGAGACCACTGTTACTAACAAACCCAGAACAGAGACAGAGACAGGATGAGACCACTGTTACTAACAAACCCAGAACAGAGACAGAGACAGGATGAGACACCTGTTACTAACAAACCCAGAACAGAGACAGGATGAGACCACTGTTACTAACAAACCCAGAACAGAGACAGAATGAGACCACTGTTACTAACAAACCAGGAACCAGAACAGAGACAGGATGAGACCACTGTTACTAACAAACCAGGAACCAGAACAGAGACAGGATGAGACCACTGTTACTAACAAACCCAGAACAGAGACAGAATGAGACCACTGTTACTAACAAACCAGGAACCAGAACAGAGACAGAATGATACCACTGTTACTAACAAACCCAGAACAGAGACAGGATGAGACCACTGTTACTAACAAACCCAGAACAGAGACAGGATGAGACCACTGTTACTAACAAACCAGGAACCAGAACAGAGACAGGATGAGACCACTGTTACTAACAAACCCAGAACAGAGACAGGATGAGACCACTATTACTAACTAACCCAGAACAGAGACAGAATGAGACCACTGTTACTAACAAACCCAGAACAGAGACAGGATGAGACCACTGTTACTAACAAACCCAGAACAGAGACAGGGTGAGACCACTGTTACTAACAAACCCAGAACAGAGACAGGATGAGACCACAGTTACTAACAAACCCAGAACAGAGACAGAATGAGACCACTGTTATTAACAAACCCAGAACAGAGACAGGATGAGACCACTGTTACTAACAAACCCAGAACAGAGACAGGATGAGATCAATGTTACTAACAAACCCAGAACAGAGACAGAATGAGACCACTGTTACTAACAAACCCAGAACAGAGACAGGATAAGATCACTGTTACTAACAAACCCAGAACAGAGACAGGATGAGACCACTGTTACTAACAAACCCAGAACCAGAATAGAGACAGGATGGGACCACTGTTACTAACAAACCCAGAACAGAGACAGGATGAGACCACTGTTACTAACAAACCCAGAACAGAGACAGGATGAGACCACTGTTACTATCAAACCCAGAACAGAGACAGGATGAAACCACTGTTACTAACAAACCCAGAACAGAGACAGAGACAGGATGAGACCACTGTTACTAACAAACCCAGAACAGAGACAGGATGAGACCACTGTTACTAACAAACCCAGAACAGAGACAGAGACAGGATAAGACCACTGTTACTAACAAACCCAGAACAGAGACAGGATGAGACCACTGTTACTAACAAACCCAGAACAGAGACAGGATGAGATCACTGTTACTAACAAACCCAGAACAGAGACAGAATGAGACCACTGTTACTAACAAACCCAGAACAGAGACAGGATGAGACCACTGTTACTAACAAACCCAGAACAGAGACAGGATGAGACCACTGTTACTAACAAACCCAGAACCAGAACAGAGACAGGATGGGACCACTGTTACTAACAAACCCAGAACAGAGACAGAATGAGACCACTGTTACTAACAAACCCAGAACAGAGACAGGATGAGACCACTGTTACTAACAAACCCAGAACAGAGACAGGATGAGACCACTGTTACTAACAATCCCAGAACAGAGACTGAGACAGGATGAGACCACTGTTACTAACAAACCCAGAACAGAGACAGAGACAGGATGAGACCACTGTTACTATTAAACCCAGAACAGAGACAGGATGAAACCACTGTTACTAACAAACCCAGAACAGAGACAGAGACAGGATGAGACCATTGTTACTAACAAACCCAGAACAGAGACAGGATGAGACCACTGTTACTAACAAACCCAGAACAGAGACAGAGACAGGATGAGACCACTGTTACTAACAAACCCAGAACAGAGACAGGATGAGACCACTGTTACTAACAAACCCAGAACAGAGACAGGATGGGATCACTGTTACTAACAAACCCAGAACAGAGACAGAATGAGACCACTGTTACTAACAAACCCAGAACAGAGACAGGATGAGACCACTGTTACTAACAA
>NC_050572.1:5974793-6002293 GCF_013265735.2 Oncorhynchus mykiss | reverse complement strand
TTGCAACTCTGCCTAGAAGGCCAGCATCCCGGAGTCGCTGCTTCACTGTTGACGTTGAGACTGGTATTTTGCGGGTACTATTTAATGAAGCTGCCAGTTGAGGACTTGTGAGGCCCTTTCCTGTTTCAGCATGACAATGCCCCCGTTCACAAAGCGAGGTCCATGCAGAAATGGTTTGTTGAGATCATTGTGGAAGAACTTGACTGGCCTGCAGAGAGCCCTGACCTCAACCCCATCGAACACCTTTGGGATGAATTGGAACTCCGACTGCGAGCCAGGCCTAATCACCCCCAACATCAGTGCCCGACCTCACTAATGCTTTTGTAGCTGAATGGCTGCAAGTCCCCGCAGAAATGTTCCAACATCCAGTGGAAAACCTTCCCAGGAGTGTGAAGGCTGTTATAGTAGCAAAGGAGGAGATCCAAATCTACATTAATGCCCAATATTTTGGGAATGAGATATTTGAAGAGCATTTGTCCACATACTTTTGGTCATGTAGTGTGTGTGTGTGTGTGTGTATATGTCTCTATTCTATTAGCCTCTCCTAGCCGTCATATCTGTCCTTTTATTACCCATCTCCCAAGATACAATTCAAATGGTCACGTATTCATCACTGACTGAGCTTAGACTGTAAAACAACACGTTACCTGACCCTATTCAAGTCTCTATGGGTACATTCTACCCCTTTGGCTAGATGGGGGTTAGACGTCTTGTCTAGCTCTATGCTAGATTCTAGATTAGTTGTCTCCATGGGCTCATTCTAGCCTCAAGACAGATTCTTACTCTCTCAGTTGGGATTGTGGTGATAAAGTGGGGGTGTGGGGTGCTGACGAGGACCTAACTGCATCCCAGGTGGGGTGCGTGGGCAGAGAAGGGGCAGACGATGTTAGGTTCACACACACACACACACACACACACACACACACACACACACACACACACACACACACACACACACACACACACACCCCAAGGCTACTCTAGTCAGAGCAGAAAGCAGTGCAAGCATGAGTCAGGCCAACTCCCAGTCTCATCTATCAACGTGTGTCGGTCTGTCTGTCTGTGTTTGTCATCCATCAACGGCCCTCTTCATCCACTTTCCCTCTACAGCCTTATTCTTTTTGCTTTATTTTATTTTCTCACATCCCTCCCTCCGTCCTCCCTCCGTCCTCGCTCTGTCCTCCCTCAGTCCTCGCTCCGTCCTCGCTCCGTCCTCCCTCCGTCCTCGCTCCGTCCTCCCTCCGTCCTCCCTCCGTCCTCCCTCAGTCCTCCCTCAGTCCTCCCACCTTCCTCGCTCCGTCCTCCCTCCGTCCTCCCTCAGTCCTCGCTCAGTCCTCCCACCTTCCTCGCTCCGTCCTCCCTCCGTCCTCCCTCAGTCCTCGCTCCGTCCTCCCTCCGTCCTCGCTCAGTCCTCCCTCAGTCCTCCCTCCGTCCTCCCTCCGTCCTCCCTCCGTCCTCGCTCCGTCCTCCCTCTGTCCTCGCTCCGTCCTCCCTCAGTCCTCCCTCCGTCCTCCCTCCGTCCTCCCTCCGTCCTCGCTCCGTCCTCCCTCTGTCCTCGCTCCATCCTCTCTCCGTCCTCCCTCACTCCTCCCTCCGTCCTCGCTCCGTCCTCCCTCCGTCCTCGCTCAGTCCTCCCTCCGTCCTCCCTCCATCCTCGCTCCGTCCTCCCTCCGTCCTCGCTGCGTCCTCCCTCCGTCCTCGCTCCGTCCTCCCTCTGTCCTCGCTCCGTCCTCCCTCAGTCCTCCCTCCGTCCTCCCTCCGTCCTCCCTCCGTCCTCGCTCCGTCCTCCCTCTGTCCTCGCTCCATCCTCTCTCCGTCCTCCCTCAGTCCTCCCTCCGTCCTCGCTCCGTCCTCCCTCCGTCCTCGCTCAGTCCTCCCTCCGTCCTCCCTCCATCTTCGCTCCGTCCTCCCTCCTTTCTTGCTGCGTCCTCCCTCCGTCCTCACTCCGTCCGTACCATGCTGACAGTGTAACTCATTCATCCTTCTTCCTTATTCTGTTGCTGAGAGGGAAGCAGGTTGTTATATTTTCATTTTCTTCTTTGTAGAGAGAGAGAGAGAGACAGAGAGAGAGAGAGAGAGAGAGAGACAGAGTGAGAGAGAGAGAGAGAGAGAGAGAGAGACAGAGAGAGAGAGAGAGAGAGACAGAGAGAGAGAGAGAGAGAGAGAGACAGAGTGAGAGAGAGAGAGAGAGAGAGAGAGAGAGAGAGAGAGAGAGAGAGAGAGGAGGGGGTGAGAGAGAGAGAGAGACAGAGTGAGAGAGAGAGAGAGAGAGAGAGAGAGAGAGAGAGAGAGAGAGAGAGAGAGAGACAGAGAGAGAGAGAGAGAGAGAGAGAGAGAGAGACAGAGAGAGAGAGAGAGAGAGAGAGAGAGACAGAGAGAGAGAGAGAGAGACAGAGTGAGAGAGAGAGAGAGAGAGAGAGAGAGAGAGAGAGAGAGAGACAGAGAGAGAGAGAGAGAGAGAGAGAGAGAGACAGAGAGAGAGAGAGAGAGAGAGAGACAGAGTGTGAGAGAGAGAGAGAGAGAGAGAGAGAGAGAGACAGAGAGAGAGAGAGAGAGAGACAGAGAGAGAGAGAGAGAGAGAGAGACAGAGTGAGAGAGAGAGAGAGAGAGAGAGACAGAGAGAGAGAGAGAGAGAGAGAGAGAGAAAGGGGGAAGGGAGCGAGAGAAAGAACATAGGAGGGTTTAATTTCCCCTATATCTTCTTTTTACATATATTTCTTAGGTTGGTGTTGGAGAAATAAAGAGATAAAACAGATGATATTACTGGAGAAATAAAGAGATAAAACAGATGATATTACTGGAGAAATAAAGAGATGAAACAGATGATATTACTGGAGAAATAAAGAGATAAAACAGATGATAATACTGGAGAAATAAAGAGATAAAACAGATGATATTACTGGAGAAATAAAGAGATGAAACAGATGATATTACTGGAGAAATAAAGAGATAAAACAGATTATATTACTGGAGAAATAAAGAGATGAAAAGAAAGAGATGAGGCAGTTATTTTCCAGTCCGTCCCACTTTATTTAACCTTCATTTAACCTTTATTTAACCTTTATTTAACCTTCATTTAACCAGGAAGGGCTCATTGAGATTTGAAATCTCTTTTTCAAGAGCGTCCTGGCCAAGATAGGCAGCACCAAGTCATTACAAAAATTACAGACAGACAACATGAATCACTACAGGTAATCTAGTAAAAAAAAACATGGAATTCGTAAGGGTATAACAAAACCATAAAACAGCAAATGTAAAACATTGACTGGTCAAGGAAATCAGCCTCAAAATCCATCAGAAATGATTTAAAAACACCAAGATCTTCCACTGTGATGCTTAGAGAGACAGAGAGCATTGGCTGTGAAGAGCAGAGAAATGGTGTGAGGCAGAGTAGATAGGGGGGGAGTGAAACTGGGTCCCAAATGGCACCTTATCCCCAATGCAGTGCACTACTTTTGACGAAGACTCATAGAAGCTCCATTCAACATTAGACAATTTGTTTCGCAAAACAGTTCAATAGGAACCTTGGGGGGGAAAGAAGCAAATATCACACATAGCCAGATAGACACTTCACGCCATGAGCCATCCTTCATATGATTCATGATACATTCAAGTGAGTCTTTACTCTCGGTGGTACTCCCTCTGTGTCACAGCAGTAAGCAGTCAGAGTGGTTCACAACCTGATCATTCACATAACCATGGCCACGTGAACAAATTCCAATTGGCTTATTCAATCATCTTCTCAGTGTCTTCTCTTCTTTAGTCTTCTCTCCTCTCTTTCCTCTAGTTTGGTTTCCTCTAGTTTAGTCTCCTCTAGTTTAGTCTCCTCTAGTTTAGTCACCTCTAGTTTAGTCACCTCTAGTTTAGTCTCCTCTAGTTTAGTCTCCTCTAGTTTAGTCTTCTCTAGTTTAGTCTCCTCTAGTTTAGTCTCCTCTAGTTTAGTCTTATCTAGTTTAGTCTCCTCTAGTTTAGTCTCCTGTAGTTTAGTCTCCTCTAGTTTAGTCTCCTCTAGTTTAGTCACCTCTTCATTAGACTTCTCTCCTCTCTTCCCTAGATGAGTCTCCTCTAGTTTAGTCTCCTTTAGTTTAGTCTCCTCTAGTTTAGTCTCCTCTAGTTTAGTCTCCTCTAGTTTAGTCTCCTCTAGTTTAGTCTCCTCTAGTTTAGTCACCTCTAGTTTAGTCACCTCTAGTTTAGTCTCCTCTAGGTTAGTCACCTCTAGTTTAGTCACCTCTAGTTTAGTCTCCTCTAGTTTAGTCTCCTCTAGGTTAGTCACCTCTAGTTTAGTCTCCTCTAGTTTAGTCACCTCTAGTTTAGTCTCCTCTAGGTTAGTCTCCTCTAGGTTAGTCACCTCTAGTTTAGTCTCCTCTAGTTTAGTCACCTCTAGTTTAGTCACCTCTAGTTTAGTCACCTCTAGTTTAGTCTCCTCTAGGTTAGTCACCTCTAGTTTAGTCACCTCTAGTTTAGTCTCCTCTAGTTTAGTCTCCTCTAGTTTAGTCTCCTCTAGTTTAGTCACCTCTAGTTTAGTCTCCTCTAGGTTAGTCACCTCTAGTTTAGTCTCCTCTAGTTTAGTCACCTCTAGTTTAGTCACCTCTAGTTTAGTCACCTCTAGTTTAGTCTCCTCTAGTTGAGTCACCTCTAGTTTAGTCACCTCTAGTTTAGTCTCCTCTAGGTTAGTCACCTCTAGGTTAGTCACCTCTAGTTTAGTCACCTCTAGTTTAGTCACCTCTAGTTTAGTCTCCTCTAGTTTAGTCTCCTCTAGTTTAGTCACCTCTAGTTTAGTCTCCTCTAGGTTAGTCACCTCTAGTTTAGTCTCCTCTAGGTTAGTCACCTCTAGTTTAGTCTCCTCTAGTTTAGTCACCTCTAGTTTAGTCACCTCTAGTTTAGTCACCTCTAGTTTAGTCACCTCTAGTTTAGTCTCCTCTTGTTTAGTCTCCTCTAGTATAGTCTCCTCTAGTTTAGTCTCCTCCAGTTTAGTCTCCTCTAGTTTAGTCACCTCTAGTTTAGTCTCCTCTAGTTTAGTCTCCTCTAGTTTAGTCACCTCTAGTTTAGTCACCTCTAGTTTAGTCACCTCTAGTTTAGTCTCCTCTAGGTTAGTCACCTCTAGTTTAGTCACCTCTAGTTTAGTCTCCTCTAGTTTAGTCTCCTCTAGGTTAGTCTCCTCTAGTTTAGTCTCCTCTAGGTTAGTCACCTCTAGTTTAGTCTCCTCTAGGTTAGTCTCCTCTAGTTTAGTCTCCTCTAGTTTAGTCTCCTCTAGTTTAGTCTCCTCTAGGTTAGTCACCTCTAGTTTAGTCTCCTCTAGTTTAGTCACCTCTAGTTTAGTCTCCTCTAGGTTAGTCTCCTCTAGGTTAGTCACCTCTAGTTTAGTCTCCTCTAGTTTAGTCACCTCTAGTTTAGTCTCCTCTAGGTTAGTCTCCTCTAGGTTAGTCTCCTCTAGTTTAGTCACCTCTAGTTTAGTCTCCTCTAGGTTAGTCACCTCTAGTTTAGTCTCCTCTAGGTTAGTCACCTCTAGTTTAGTCTCCTCTAGTTTAGTCACCTCTAGTTTAGTCTCCTCTAGGTCAGTCACCTCTAGTTCAGTCACCTCTAGTTTAGTCACCTCTAGTTTAGTCTCCTCTAGTTTAGTCTCCTCTAGTTTAGTCACCTCTAGTTTAGTCTCCTCTAGGTTAGTCACCTCTAGTTTAGTCTCCTCTAGGTTAGTCACCTCTAGTTTAGTCTCCTCTAGTTTAGTCTCCTCTAGTTTAGTCACCTCTAGTTTAGTCACCTCTAGTTTAGTCTCCTCTAGGTTAGTCACCTCTAGTTTAGTCTCCTCTAGGTTAGTCACCTCTAGTTTAGTCTCCTCTAGTTTAGTCTCCTCTAGGTTAGTCACCTCTAGTTTAGTCTCCTCTAGTTTAGTCTCCTCTAGTTTAGTCTCCTATAGTTTAGTCTCCTCTAGGTTAGTCTCCTCTAGTTTAGTCTCCTCTAGGTTAGTCTCCTCTAGGTTAGTCACCTCTAGTTTAGTCACCTCTAGTTTAGTCTTCTCTAGTTTAGTCTCCTCTAGGTTCGTCACCTCTAGGTTAGTCACCTCTAGTTTAGTCTCCTCTAGTTTAGTCTCCTCTAGTTTAGTCACCTCTAGTTTAGTCTCCTCTAGTTTAGTCTCCTCTAGTTTAGTCTCCTCTAGTTTTGTCACCTCTAGTTTAGTCACCTCTAGTTTAGTCTCCTCTAGTTTAGTCTCCTCTAGTTTAGTCTCCTCTAGTTTAGTCTCCTCTAGTTTAGTCTCCTCTAGTTTAGTCACCTCTAGTTTAGTCTCCTCTAGTTTAGTCTCCTCTAGTTTAGTCTCCTCTAGTTTAGTCTCCTCTAGTTTAGTCTCCTCTAGGTTAGTCACCTCTAGTTTAGTCTTCTCTAGTTTAGTCTCCTCTAGGTTAGTCACCTCTAGTTTAGTCTCCTCTAGTTTAGTCTCCTCTAGGTTAGTCACCTCTAGTTTAGTCTCCTCTAGTTTAGTCTCCTCTAGTTTAGTCACCTCTAGTTTAGTCTCCTCTAGTTTAGTCTCCTCTAGTTTAGTCTCCTCTAGTTTAGTCACCTCTAGTTTAGTCACCTCTAGTTTAGTCTCCTCTTGGTTAGTCACCTCTAGTTTAGTCTTCTCTAGTTTAGTCTCCTCTAGGTTAGTCACCTCTAGTTTAGTCTCCTCTAGTTTAGTCTCCTCTAGTTTAGTCTCCTCTAGTTTAGTCACCTCTAGTTTAGTCTCCTCTAGTTTAGTCTCCTCTAGTTTAGTCTCCTCTAGTTTAGTCTCCTCTAGTTTAGTCACCTCTAGTTTAGTCTCCTCTAGTTTAGTCTCCTCTAGGTTAGTCACCTCTAGTTTAGTCTCCTCTAGTTTAGTCACCTCTAGTTTAGTCACCTCTAGTTTAGTCACCTCTAGTTTAGTCTCCTCTAGTTGAGTCACCTCTAGTTTAGTCACCTCTAGTTTAGTCTCCTCTAGGTTAGTCACCTCTAGGTTAGTCACCTCTAGTTTAGTCACCTCTAGTTTAGTCACCTCTAGTTTAGTCTCCTCTAGTTTAGTCTCCTCTAGTTTAGTCACCTCTAGTTTAGTCTCCTCTAGGTTAGTCACCTCTAGTTTAGTCTCCTCTAGGTTAGTCACCTCTAGTTTAGTCTCCTCTAGTTTAGTCACCTCTAGTTTAGTCACCTCTAGTTTAGTCACCTCTAGTTTAGTCACCTCTAGTTTAGTCTCCTCTAGTTTAGTCTCCTCTAGTTTAGTCTCCTCTAGTTTAGTCTCCTCTAGTTTAGTCTCCTCTAGTTTAGTCACCTCTAGTTTAGTCTCCTCTAGTTTAGTCTCCTCTAGTTTAGTCACCTCTAGTTTAGTCACCTCTAGTTTAGTCACCTCTAGTTTAGTCTCCTCTAGGTTAGTCACCTCTAGTTTAGTCACCTCTAGTTTAGTCTCCTCTAGTTTAGTCTCCTCTAGGTTAGTCACCTCTAGTTTAGTCTCCTCTAGGTTAGTCACCTCTAGTTTAGTCTCCTCTAGGTTAGTCTCCTCTAGTTTAGTCTCCTCTAGTTTAGTCTCCTCTAGTTTAGTCTCCTCTAGGTTAGTCACCTCTAGTTTAGTCTCCTCTAGTTTAGTCACCTCTAGTTTAGTCTCCTCTAGGTTAGTCTCCTCTAGGTTAGTCACCTCTAGTTTAGTCTCCTCTAGTTTAGTCACCTCTAGTTTAGTCTCCTCTAGGTTAGTCTCCTCTAGGTTAGTCTCCTCTAGTTTAGTCACCTCTAGTTTAGTCTCCTCTAGGTTAGTCTCCTCTAGGTTAGTCTCCTCTAGTTTAGTATCCTCTAGTTTAGTCTCCTCTAGGTTAGTCACCTCTAGTTTAGTCACCTCTAGTTTAGTCACCTCTAGTTTAGTCTCCTCTAGGTTAGTCACCTCTAGTTTAGTCACCTCTAGTTTAGTCTCCTCTAGTTTAGTCTCCTCTAGTTTAGTCTCCTCTATTTTAGTCACCTCTAGTTTAGTCTCCTCTAGGTTAGTCACCTCTAGTTTAGTCTCCTCTAGTTTAGTCACCTCTAGTTTAGTCACCTCTAGTTTAGTCACCTCTAGTTTAGTCTCCTCTAGTTGAGTCACCTCTAGTTTAGTCACCTCTAGTTTAGTCTCCTCTAGGTTAGTCACCTCTAGGTCAGTCACCTCTAGTTCAGTCACCTCTAGTTTAGTCACCTCTAGTTTAGTCTCCTCTAGTTTAGTCTCCTCTAGTTTAGTCACCTCTAGTTTAGTCTCCTCTAGGTTAGTCACCTCTAGTTTAGTCTCCTCTAGGTTAGTCACCTCTAGTTTAGTCTCCTCTAGTTTAGTCTCCTCTAGTTTAGTCACCTCTAGTTTAGTCACCTCTAGTTTAGTCTCCTCTAGGTTAGTCACCTCTAGTTTAGTCTCCTCTAGGTTAGTCACCTCTAGTTTAGTCTCCTCTAGTTTAGTCTCCTCTAGGTTAGTCACCTCTAGTTTAGTCTCCTCTAGTTTAGTCTCCTCTAGTTTAGTCTCCTATAGTTTAGTCTCCTCTAGTTTAGTCACCTCTAGTTTAGTCACCTCTAGTTTAGTCACCTCTAGTTTAGTCACCTCTAGTTTAGTCTCCTCTAGTTTAGTCTCCTCTAGTTTAGTCTCCTCTAGTTTAGTCTCCTCTAGTTTAGTCTCCTCTAGTTTAGTCACCTCTAGTTTAGTCTCCTCTAGTTTAGTCTCCTCTAGTTTAGTCACCTCTAGTTTAGTCACCTCTAGTTTAGTCACCTCTAGTTTAGTCTCCTCTAGGTTAGTCACCTCTAGTTTAGTCACCTCTAGTTTAGTCTCCTCTAGTTTAGTCTCCTCTAGGTTAGTCACCTCTAGTTTAGTCTCCTCTAGGTTAGTCACCTCTAGTTTAGTCTCCTCTAGGTTAGTCTCCTCTAGTTTAGTCTCCTCTAGTTTAGTCTCCTCTAGTTTAGTCTCCTCTAGGTTAGTCACCTCTAGTTTAGTCTCCTCTAGTTTAGTCACCTCTAGTTTAGTCTCCTCTAGGTTAGTCTCCTCTAGGTTAGTCACCTCTAGTTTAGTCTCCTCTAGTTTAGTCACCTCTAGTTTAGTCTCCTCTAGGTTAGTCTCCTCTAGGTTAGTCTCCTCTAGTTTAGTCACCTCTAGTTTAGTCTCCTCTAGGTTAGTCTCCTCTAGGTTAGTCTCCTCTAGTTTAGTATCCTCTAGTTTAGTCTCCTCTAGGTTAGTCACCTCTAGTTTAGTCACCTCTAGTTTAGTCACCTCTAGTTTAGTCTCCTCTAGGTTAGTCACCTCTAGTTTAGTCACCTCTAGTTTAGTCTCCTCTAGTTTAGTCTCCTCTAGTTTAGTCTCCTCTATTTTAGTCACCTCTAGTTTAGTCTCCTCTAGGTTAGTCACCTCTAGTTTAGTCTCCTCTAGTTTAGTCACCTCTAGTTTAGTCACCTCTAGTTTAGTCACCTCTAGTTTAGTCTCCTCTAGTTGAGTCACCTCTAGTTTAGTCACCTCTAGTTTAGTCTCCTCTAGGTTAGTCACCTCTAGGTCAGTCACCTCTAGTTCAGTCACCTCTAGTTTAGTCACCTCTAGTTTAGTCTCCTCTAGTTTAGTCTCCTCTAGTTTAGTCACCTCTAGTTTAGTCTCCTCTAGGTTAGTCACCTCTAGTTTAGTCTCCTCTAGGTTAGTCACCTCTAGTTTAGTCTCCTCTAGTTTAGTCTCCTCTAGTTTAGTCACCTCTAGTTTAGTCACCTCTAGTTTAGTCTCCTCTAGGTTAGTCACCTCTAGTTTAGTCTCCTCTAGGTTAGTCACCTCTAGTTTAGTCTCCTCTAGTTTAGTCTCCTCTAGGTTAGTCACCTCTAGTTTAGTCTCCTCTAGTTTAGTCTCCTCTAGTTTAGTCTCCTATAGTTTAGTCTCCTCTAGGTTAGTCTCCTCTAGTTTAGTCTCCTCTAGGTTAGTCTCCTCTAGGTTAGTCACCTCTAGTTTAGTCACCTCTAGTTTAGTCTTCTCTAGTTTAGTCTCCTCTAGGTTAGTCACCTCTAGGTTAGTCACCTCTAGTTTAGTCTCCTCTAGTTTAGTCTCCTCTAGTTTAGTCACCTCTAGTTTAGTCTCCTCTAGTTTAGTCTCCTCTAGTTTAGTCTCCTCTAGTTTAGTCACCTCTAGTTTAGTCACCTCTAGTTTAGTCTCCTCTAGTTTAGTCTCCTCTAGTTTAGTCTCCTCTAGTTTAGTCTCCTCTAGTTTAGTCTCCTCTAGTTTAGTCACCTCTAGTTTAGTCTCCTCTAGTTTAGTCTCCTCTAGTTTAGTCTCCTCTAGTTTAGTCTCCTCTAGTTTAGTCTCCTCTAGGTTAGTCACCTCTAGTTTAGTCTTCTCTAGTTTAGTCTCCTCTAGGTTAGTCACCTCTAGTTTAGTCTCCTCTAGTTTAGTCTCCTCTAGGTTAGTCACCTCTAGTTTAGTCTCCTCTAGTTTAGTCTCCTCTAGTTTAGTCACCTCTAGTTTAGTCTCCTCTAGTTTAGTCTCCTCTAGTTTAGTCTCCTCTAGTTTAGTCACCTCTAGTTTAGTCACCTCTAGTTTAGTCTCCTCTTGGTTAGTCACCTCTAGTTTAGTCTTCTCTAGTTTAGTCTCCTCTAGGTTAGTCACCTCTAGTTTAGTCTCCTCTAGTTTAGTCTCCTCTAGTTTAGTCTCCTCTAGTTTAGTCACCTCTAGTTTAGTCTCCTCTAGTTTAGTCTCCTCTAGTTTAGTCTCCTCTAGTTTAGTCTCCTCTAGTTTAGTCACCTCTAGTTTAGTCTCCTCTAGTTTAGTCTCCTCTAGTTTAGTCTCCTCTAGGTTAGTCTCCTCTAGTTTAGTCTCCTCTAGTTTAGTCTCCTCTAGGTTAGTCTCCTCTAGGTTAGTCTCCTCTAGGTTAGTCACCTCTAGTTTAGTCTCCTCTAGTTTAGTCACCTCTAGTTTAGTCTCCTCTAGGTTAGTCTCTTCTAGTTTATTCTCCTCTAGTTTAGTCTCCTCTAGTTTAGTCTCCTCTAGTTTAGTCTCCTCTAGGTTAGTCACCTCTAGTTTAGTCTTATCTAGTTTAGTCTCCTCTAGTTTAGTCTCCTCTAGGTTAGTCTCCTCTAGTTTAGTCTCCTCTAGTTTAGTCTCCTCTAGTTTAGTCTTATCTAGTTTAGTCTCCTCTAGTTTAGTCTCCTCTAGGTTAGTCTCCTCTAGTTTAGTCTCCTCTAGTTTAGTCTTATCTAGTTTAGTCTCCTCTAGTTTAGTCTCCTCTAGGTTAGTCTCCTCTAGTTTAGTCTCCTCTAGTTTAGTCTCCTCTAGTTTAGTCTCCTCTAGTTTAGTCTCCTCTAGGTTAGTCACCTCTAGTTTAGTCTTATCTAGTTTAGTCTCCTCTAGTTTAGTCTCCTCTAGGTTAGTCTCCTCTAGTTTAGTCTCCTCTAGTTTAGTCTCCTCTAGTTTAGTCTCCTCTAGGTTAGTCTCCTCTAGTTTAGTCTCCTCTAGTTTAGTCTCCTCTAGTTTAGTCTTATCTAGTTTAGTCTCCTCTAGTTTAGTCTCCTCTAGGTTAGTCTCCTCTAGTTTAGTCTCCTCTAGTTTAGTCTTATCTAGTTTAGTCTCCTCTAGTTTAGTCTCCTCTAGGTTAGTCTCCTCTAGTTTAGTCTCCTCTAGTTTAGTCTCCTCTAGTTTAGTCTCCTCTAGTTTAGTCTCCTCTAGGTTAGTCACCTCTAGTTTAGTCTTATCTAGTTTAGTCTCCTCTAGTTTAGTCTCCTCTAGGTTAGTCTCCTCTAGTTTAGTCTCCTCTAGGTTAGTCTCCTCTAGTTTAGTCTCCTCTAGTTTAGTCTCCTCTAGTTTAGTCTCCTCTAGGTTAGTCTCCTCTAGTTTAGTCTCCTCTAGTTTAGTCTCCTCTAGTTTAGTCTCCTCTAGTTTAGTCTCCTCTAGGTTAGTCACCTCTAGTTTAGTCTTATCTAGTTTAGTCTCCTCTAGTTTAGTCTCCTCTAGGTTAGTCTCCTCTAGGTTAGTCTCCTCTAGGTTAGTCACCTCTAGTTTAGTCTCCTCTAGTTTAGTCTCCTCTAGTTAGTCACCTCTAGTTTAGTCTCCTCTAGGTTAGTCACCTCTAGTTTAGTCACCTCTAGTTTAGTCTCCTCTAGTTTAGTCTCCTCTAGTTTAGTCTCCTCTAGGTTAGTCACCTCTAGTTTAGTCTCCTCTAGTTTAGTCTCCTCTAGTTTAGTCTCCTCTAGTTTAGTCACCTCTAGTTTAGTCACCTCTTCATTAGTCTTCTTTTCTTTAATCATCTCTCCTCTTAACTAGTCTTCTCTCCTCTTAACTAGTCTTCTCTCCTCTTAACTAGTCTTCTCTCCGCTTAACTAGTCTTCACTCCTCCTCTTTAGTCTTCACTCCTCTTCTTTAGTCTTCATGCCTCTTCTTTAGTCTTCTCTCCTCTTAACTAGTCTTCCCTCCTCTTAATTAGTCTTCATTCCTCTTAACTAGTCTTATCTCCTCTTAACAAGTATTATATCCTCTTAACTAGTCTTCTCTCCTCTTAACTAGTTTTCTCTCCTCTTAACTAGTCTTCTCTCCTCTTAACTAGTCTTATCTCCTCTTAGCGAGTCTTCTCTCCTCTTAACTAATCTTCAACCCTCTTAACTAGTCTTCTCTCATATTAACGAGTCTTCTCTCCTTAACTATTTCTCTCCTCTTAACTCGTCTTCTCTGTAATTATTTAGTCTTCTCACCTATTCTTTAGTCTTCACTCCTCTTAACTGGTATTCACTCCTATTAACTAGTCTTCAATCCTCTTAACTAGTCTTCTCACATATTAACTAGTCTTCTCTCATATTAACTAGTCTTCTCTCCTCTTAACTAGTCTTCTCTCTAATTATTTTGTCTTGTCTTACTTTGTCTCCTCTTCTTTGGTCTTCACTCCTCTTAACTAGTCTTCTCTCCTCTTTACTAGTCTTCTCTCCCTTTCTTTAGTCTTGTCTCCTCTTAACTAGTCTTCTCTCCTCTTAACTAGTCTTGTCTCCCCTTCTTTTATCTTCTCTCCTCTACTTACCCTCCTCTTCTTTAGTCTTCATTCCTCTTAAATAGTCTTATCTCCTCTTAACAAGTCTTCTATCTTCTTAACTAGTATTCTCTCCTCTTAACTAGTTGGCATTCCTCTTAACTAGTATTATCTCCTCTTAACTAGTCTTCTCTCCACTTAACTAGTCTTCTCTCCACTTAACCAGTCTTATCTCCACTTAACTAGTCTTCTCTCCTCTTCTTTAGTCTTCACTCCTCTTCTTTAGTCTTCTCTCCTCTTCTTTAGTCTTGTCTCCTCTTCTTTAGTCTTCTCTCCTCTTCTTTAGTCTTGTCTCCTCTTAACTAGCCTTCTCTCCTTAACTAGTCTTCTCTCCTCTTAACTAGTCTTCTCCCCTCTTCTCTAGTCTCCTCTCCTCTTAACTAGTCTCCTCTCCTCTTAACTAGTCTTCTCTCCTCTTAAATAGTCTTCTCTTCCCTTCTTTAGTCTTCTCTCCTCTTCTCTAGTCTCCTCTTCCATAGTCTTCTTTTCTCTAGTCTTCTATTCTCTTCTCTAGTCTCCTCTTCCATAGTCTTCTCTTCTCTAGTCTTCTATCCTCTTCTCTAGTCTCCTCTTCCATAGTCTTCTTTTCTCTAGTCTCCTCTTCCATAGTCTTCTTTTCTCTAGTCTCCTCTTCCATAGTCTTCTTTTCTCTAGTCTCCTCTTCTCTAGTCTTCTATCCTATTTTTTGTCTTCTCTCTTATTTAGTGTTCTTCTCTTCTCTAGTCTCCTTTCCTCTTCTCTAGTCTCCTTTCCTCTTCTCTAGTCTCCTTTCCTCTTCTCTAGTCTCCTTTCCTCTTCTCTAGTCTTCTCTCATCTTCTCTAGTCTTCTATCCTATTTTTTGTCTTCTCTCTTATTTAGTGTTCTCTTTTCTATAGTCTTCTCTTCTCTAGTCTCCTTTCCTCTTCTCTAGTCTCCTTTCCTCTTCTCTAGTCTCCTTTCCTCTTCTCTAGTCTCCTCTCCTCTTAACTAGTCTCCTCTCCTCTTAACTAGTCTTCTCTCCTCTTAAATAGTCTTCTCTTCCCTTCTTTAGTCTTCTCTCCTCTTCTCTAGTCTCCTCTTCCATAGTCTTCTTTTCTCTAGTCTTCTATCCTCTTCTCTAGTCTCCTCTTCCATAGTCTTCTCTTCTCTAGTCTTCTATCCTCTTCTCTAGTCTCCTCTTCCATAGTCTTCTTTTCTCTAGTCTCCTCTTCCATAGTCTTCTTTTCTCTAGTCTCCTCTTCCATAGTCTTCTTTTCTCTAGTCTCCTCTTCTCTAGTCTTCTATCCTATTTTTTGTCTTCTCTCTTATTTAGTGTTCTTCTCTTCTCTAGTCTCCTTTCCTCTTCTCTAGTCTCCTTTCCTCTTCTCTAGTCTCCTTTCCTCTTCTCTAGTCTCCTTTCCTCTTCTCTAGTCTTCTCTCATCTTCTCTAGTCTTCTATCCTATTTTTTGTCTTCTCTCTTATTTAGTGTTCTCTTTTCTCTAGTCTTCTCTTCTCTAGTCTCCTTTCCTCTTCTCTAGTCTCCTTTCCTCTTCTCTAGTCTCCTTTCCTCTTCTCTAGTCTCCTTTCCTCTTCTCTAGTCTCCTTTCCTCTTCTCTAGTCTCGTCTCCTCTTCTCTAGTCTCCTTTCCTCTTCTCTAGTCTTCTCTCCTCTTCTCTAGTCTCCTCTTCCATAGTCTTCTTTTCTCTAGTCTTCTATCCTCTTCTCTAGTCTCCTCTTCCATAGTCTTCTTTTCTCTAGTCTTCTATCCTCTTCTCTAGTCTCCTCTTCCATAGTCTTCTTTTCTCTAGTCTTCTCTCCTCTTAACTAGTCTTCTCTCCTCTTCTCTAGTCTCCTCTCATCTTAACTAGTCTCCTCTCGTCTTAACTAGTCTTCTAAGACTCTTCTCTAGTCTTCTATCCTATTTTTTGTCTTCTCTCTTATTTAGTGTTCTCTTTTCTCTAGTCTTCTCTTCTCTAGTCTCCTTTCCTCTTCTCTAGTCTCCTTTCCTCTTCTCTAGTCTCCTTTCCTCTTCTCTAGTCTCCTTTCCTCTTCTCTAGTCTCGTCTCCTCTTCTCTAGTCTCCTTTCCTCTTCTCTAGTCTTCTCTCCTCTTCTCTAGTCTCCTCTTCCATAGTCTTCTTTTCTCTAGTCTTCTATCCTCTTCTCTAGTCTCCTCTTCCATAGTCTTCTTTTCTCTAGTCTTCTATCCTCTTCTCTAGTCTCCTCTTCCATAGTCTTCTTTTCTCTAGTCTTCTCTCCTCTTCTCTAGTCTCCTCTTCCATAGTCTTATTTTCTCTAGTCTTCTATCCTCTTCTCTAGTCTCCTCTTCCATAGTCTTCTCTTCTCTAGTCTTCTATCCTCTTCTCTAGTCTCCTCTTCCATAGTCTTCTCTAGTCTCGTCTCCTCTTCTCTAGTCTCCTTTCCTCTTCTCTAGTCTCGTCTCCTCTTCTCTAGTCTCGTCTCCTCTTCTCTAGTCTCCTTTCCTCTTCTCTAGTCTCGTCTCCTCTTCTTTAGTCTCGTCTCCGCTTCTCTAGTCTCCTTTCCTCTTCTCTAGTCTCGTCTCCTCTTCTCTAGTCTTGTCTCCTCTTCTCTAGTCTCGTCTCCTCTAGTCTCGTCTCCTCTTCTCTTGTCTCCTTTCCTCTTCTTTAGTCTCGTCTCCTCTTCTTTAGTCTCCTTTCCTCTTCTTTAGTCTCGTCTCCTCTTCTCTAGTCTCGTCTCCAGTCCATCAGTTTTATGCCTATTGAACACAACCTACACAATTTGCTGGAACACGCACCGTGACCAATGGCATTTATGGCTGCTGTCACCAGGCGAGTTATAGAGAGTGACTCCGTGACACACCTCATTAATGATCTGATTGGATTAAAACATTTGATTGATCTAATGGGAGAGGCAAAACAACCAAATCTGAGTAACTGTCATTTCATGGGACTTAGTGTGTGTGTGTGTGTGTTTTTGTGTGAATGTGTGTCTGTACATGTGTGTGTAATGATATCTGATGTCTGTAATAATGATATATATGAAATTAACAGAATAAATACAATCATGTTTCCTATTCATTTGTCTCGTTTCGGAGTAGAGAATGTGAAATAAATAAATGCTCGATCAGTGTGCCAGCAGTAACAGGTTAGGATTAGGGGAGGCTAAACTGATCCTAGTCCCTCTAATGGTCAATGTTAGGATTAGGGGAGGCTAAACTGATCCTAGTCCCTCTAATGGTCAATGTTAGGATTAGGGGAGGCTAAACTGATCCTAGTCCCTCTAATGGGTAATGTTAGGATTATGGGAGGCTAAACTGATCCTAGTCCCTCTAATGGTTAAGGTTAGGATTAGGGGAGGCTAAACTGATCCTAGTCCCTCTAATGGTTAAGGTTAGGATTAGGGGAGGCTAAACTGATCCTAGTCCCTCTAATGGTCAAGGTTAGGATTAGGGGAGGCTAAACTGATCCTAGTCCCTCTAATGGGTAATGTTAGGATTATGGGAGGCTAAACTGATCCTAGTCCCTCTAATGGTTAAGGTTAGGATTAGGGGAGGCTAAACTGATCCTAGTCCCTCTAATGGTCAAGGTTAGGATTAGGGGAGGCTAAACTGATCCTAGTCCCTCTAATGGGTAATGTTATGATTATGGGAGGCTAAACTGATCCTAGTCCCTCTAATGGTCAAGGTTAGGATTAGGGGAGGCTAAACTGATCCTAGTCCCTCTAATGGTTAAGGTTAGGATTAGGAGAGGCTAAACTGATCCTAGTCCCTCTAATGGGTAATGTTAGGATTATGGGAGGCTAAACTGATCCTAGTCCCTCTAATGGTTAAGGTTAGGATTAGGGGAGGCTAAACTGATCCTAGTCCCTCTAATGGGTAATGTTAGGATTATTGGAGGCTAAACTGATCCTAGTCCCTCTATCGGGTAATGTTAGGATTAGGGGAGGATAAACTGATCCTAGTCCCTCTAATGGTTAAGGTTAGGATTAGGGGAGGCTAAACTGATCCTAGTCCCTCTAATGGTCAAGGTTAGGATTAGGGGAGGCTAAACTGATCCTAGTCCCTCTAATGGCCAAGGTTAGGATTAGGGGAGGCTAAACTGATCCTAGTCCCTCTAATGGGTAATGTTAGGATTATGGGAGGCTAAACTGATCCTAGTCCCTCTAATGGTTAAGGTTAGGATTAGGGGAGGCTAAACTGATCCTAGTCCCTCTAATGGCCAAGGTTAGGATTAGGGGAGGCTAAACTGATCCTAGTCCCTCTAATGGGTAATGTTAGGATTATGGGAGGCTAAACTGATCCTAGTCCCTCTAATGGTTAATGTTAGGATTAGGGGAGGCTAAACTGATCCTAGTCCCTCTAATGGTTAAGGTTAGCATTAGGGGAGGCTAAACTGATCCTAGTCCCTCTAATGGGTAATGTTAGGATTATGGGAGGCTAAACTGATCCTAGTCCCTCTAAAGGTCAAGGTTAGGATTAGGGGAGGCTAAACTGATCCTAGTCCCTCTAATGGTTAAGGTTAGGATTAGGAGAGGCTAAACTGATCCTAGTCCCTCTAATGGTTAAGGTTAGGATTAGGGGAGGCTAAACTGATCCTAGTCCCTCTAATGGGTAATGTTAGGATTATTGGAGGCTAAACTGATCCTAGTCCCTCTATCGGGTAATGTTAGGATTAGGGGAGGATAAACTGATCCTAGTCCCTCTAATGGTTAAGGTTAGGATTAGGGGAGGCTAAACTGATCCTAGTCCCTCTAATGGTTCAGGTTAGGATTAGGGGAGGCTAAACTGATCCTAGTCCCTCTAATGGTCAAGGTTAGGATTAGGGGAGGCTAAACTGATCCTAGTCCCTCTAATGGCCAAGGTTAGGATTAGGGGAGGCTAAACTGATCCTAGTCCCTCTAATGGGTAATGTTAGGATTATGGGAGGCTAAACTGATCCTAGTCCCTCTAATGGTCAAGGTTAGGATTAGGGGAGGCTAAACTGATCCTAGTCCCTCTAATGGTTAAGGTTAGGATTAGGAGAGGCTAAACTGATCCTAGTCCCTCTAATGGGTAATGTTAGGATTATGGGAGGCTAAACTGATCCTAGTCCCTCTAATGGTTAAGGTTAGGATTAGATGAGGCTAAACTGATCCTAGTCCCTCTAATGGTTAAGGTTAGGATTAGGGGAGGCTAAACTGATCCTAGTCCCTCTAATGGTCAAGGTTAGGATTAGGGGAGGCTAAACTGATCCTAGTCCCTCTAATGGGTAATGTTAGGATTATGGGAGGCTAAACTGATCCTAGTCCCTCTAATGGTCAAGGTTAGGATTAGGGGAGGCTATACTGATCCTAGTCCTTCTAATGGTCAAGGTTATGATTAGGGGAGGCTAAACTGATCCTAGTCCCTCTAATGGTCAAGGTTAAGATTAGGGGAGGCTAAATTGATCCTAGTCCCTCTAATGGTCAAGGTTAGGATTAGGGGAGGCTAAACTGATCCTAGTCCTTCTAATGGTCAATTAGGTTAGGATTAGGGGAGGCTAAACTGATCCTAGTCCTTCTAATGGTCAATTAGGTTAGGATTAGGGGAGGCTAAACTGATCCTAGTCCCTCTAATGGTTAAGGTTAGGATTAGGGGAGGCTAAACTGATCCTAGTCCCTCTCTTTCATTTCAATTCAATTCAAGAGGCTTTATTGGCATGGGAAACATATGTTAACATTGCCAAAGCAAGTGAGGTAGATACTATACAAAAGTGAAATAAACAATAAAAATGAACAGTAAACATTACACATACAGAAGTTTCAAAACAATAAAGACATTTACAAATGTCATATTATATATATATATATATATATATATATATATATATATATATATATATATATATATATATATAGTGTTGTAACAATGTATAAATGGTTAAGGAAAATAAATAAGCATAAATCTGGGTTGTATTTACAATGGTGTTTGTTCTTCACTGGTTGCCCTTTTCTTGTGGCAACAGGTCACAAATCTTGCTGCTGTGATGCACACTGTGGAATTTCACCCAGTAGATATGGGAGTTTATTCTTTGTAGATCTGTGTAATCTGAGGGAAATATGTGTTGCTAATATGGTCATACATTGGGCAGGAGGTTAGGAAGTGCGACTCAGTTTCCACCTCACCTCATTCCACCCCATGTCTGCCTACGTCAGCCTCTCTCAATAGCAAGGCTATGCTCACTGAGTCTGTACATAGTCAAAGCTTTCCTTAAGTTTGGGTCAGTCACAGTGGTCAGGTATTCTGCCACTGTGTACTCTGTTTAGGGCCAAATAGCATTCTAGTTTGCTCTGTTTTTTTGTTAATTCTTTCCAATGTGTCAAGTAATTATATTTTTGTTTTCTTATGATTTGTTTGGGTCTAATTATGTTGCTGTCCTGGGGCTCTGTGGGGTGTGTTTGTGTTTGTGAACAGAGCCCCAGGACCAGCTTGCTTAGGGGACTCTTCTCCAGGTTCATCTCTCTGTAGGTGATGGCTTTGTTATGGAAGGTTTGGGAATCACTTCCTTTTAGGTGGTTGTAGAATTCAACTGTTCTTATCTGGATCTTGAACATTAGAGAGTATCTATCGGTTTAATTCTGCTCAATTTGGTGTTTTTGTCCCATTTTGTGAATTCTTGGCTGGTGAGCGGACCCCAGACCTCACAACCATAAAGGGCAATGGGCTCTATGACTGATTCAATTTTTTTTTCTCTCGCTCTGTCGCTCTCTGTCTGTCTGTGGCTGTCAGTCTGTCTTTTTGCCTCAGATACAAGTATCTAGGATTATAGGGCTCAGATCCAATTGGTTCTCTCACTTCATACGTTCCTGCTGGCACTTACAGTGTGTGTTCTATTTGGCATTCTCTTTCCCCATGTCCTGGCATTAAAACTGCCTGTCTGTAAACGTAGCCTTCTGCTCTGTGGTCCAGAGAGCTGATCAATGATCAGAGAGAGAGAGAGAGAGAGAGAGACAGAGAGAGAGAGAGGGAGAGAGAGAGAGAGAGAGAGAGAGAGAGAGAGAGAGAGAGAGAGAGAGAGAGAGAGAGAGAGAGAGCCATGAGGCCAAGCACAAACATGGCGACAGCAGGTGCCGCCATGGCAACAGCAACAGGAAGTGTGTCCTAGCTCCTGCTTACCGTTCTGCACTACCTGTATGTGATTGTATCACATGTGTTGTGTATATACACACACACACACACACACACACACACACACACACACACACACAAACACACACACACAGAGGCACACAAACACAAAGTAAGAACACCTGACTGTATACACACGGCATGAATGCATGGACTCGTAATCAATCAAATTGTAATTGCTTTGCACATTTCATAAATGCATTTGCTTTACAAAACGGTGGGCCTAAACCCTGAAAGGATCAAGGCAGTGCAACAGTGGATGAGAGAGACTCCATAGCAAGGAACATTGAATGACTAGAGGGAGGATATCTTCATAGGGGAGTAGATATCTAGGTTGAAGATATCTTCATAGGGGAGTAGATATCTAGGTTGAAGATATCTTCATAGGGGAATAGGTAGCTAGATTGAAGATGTCTTCATATTGGAATAGGTAGCTAGAGTGAAGATGTCTTCATAGGGGAGTAGATATCTAGATTGAAGATGTCAACATAGGGGAATAGGTAGCTAGATTGAAGATTTCTTCATATGGGAATAGGTAGCTAGAGTGAAGATGTCTTCATAGGGGAGTAGATATCTAGATTGAAGATGTCTTCATAGGGGAATAGGTAGCTAGATTGAAGATTTCTTCATAGGGGAATAGGTAGCTAGATTGAAGATATCTTCATAGGGGAATAGGTAGCTAGATTGAAGATGTCTTCATAGGGGAGTAGATATCTAGATTGAAGATGTCTTCATAGGGGAATAGGTAGCTAGATTGAAGATATCTTCATAGGGGAATAGGTAGCTAGATTGAAGATGTCTTCATAGGGGAGTAGATATCTAGATTGAAGATGTCTTCATAGGGGAATAGGTAGCTAGATTGAAGATGTCTTCATAGAGGAGTAGATATCTAGATTGAAGATATCTTCATAGGGGAATAGGTAGCTAGATTGAAGATGTCTTCATAGTGGAGTAGATATCTAGGTTGAAGATGTCTTCATAGGGGAATAGATATCTAACTTGAAGATGTCTTCATAGAGGAGTAGATATCTAGATTGAAGATATCTTCATAGGGGAATAGGTAGCTAGATTGAAGATGTCTTCATAGTGGAGTAGATATCTAGGTTGAAGATGTCTTCATAGAGGAGTAGATATCTGGATTGAAGATGTCTTCAATTTAGTAAGACATATAGAGATAGAGGGAAATAAAGCAAGTGTGTCTGAAGACATCTTCAACGTAGGTGGGTAGTTTCCCCTATCCTGTACACTACGGTAAGATATATTTATATCCGAATAATGGTTAAAGATAGGATTGTGGTAATTCTCTATATTCTGTCTCAACAACACTGTTGTTCCTCTATATTCCAACTCAACAACACTGCTGTACCTCTATATTCTGTCTCAACAACACTGTTGTACCTCTATATTCTGACTCAACAACACTGTTGTACTTCTATATTCTGACTCAACAACACTGTTGTACCTCTATATTCTGACTCAACAACACTGTTGTACATCTATATTCTGTCTCAACAACACTGTTGTACCTCTATATTCTGACTCAACAACACTGTTGTACTTCTATATTCTGACTCAACAACACTGTTGTACCTCTATATTCTGACTCAACAACACTGTTGTACCTCTATATTCTCTATATTCTGACTCAACAACACTGTTGTTCCTCTATATTCTGACTCAACAACACTGTTGTACATCTATATTCTGTCTCAACAACACTGTTGTACCTCTATATTCTGACTCAACAACACTGTTGTACTTCTATATTCTGACTCAACAACACTGTTGTACCTCTATATTCTGACTCAACAACACTGTTGTACCTCTATATTCTGACTCAACAACACTGTTGTACCTCTATTTTCTGACTCAACAACACTGTTGTACCTCTATATTCTGTCTCAACAACACTGTTGTACCTCTATATTCTGACTCAACAACACTGTTGTACTTCTATATTCTGACTCAACAACACTGTTGTACCTCTATATTCTGACTCAACAACACTGTTGTACCTCTATATTCTGACTCAACAACACTGTTGTACCTCTATATTCTGACTCAACAACACTGTTGTACTTCTATATTCTGACTCAACAACACTGTTGTACCTCTATATTCTGACTCAACAACACTGTTGTACCTCTATATTCTGTCTCAACAACACTGTTGTACCTCTATATTCTGACTCAACAACACTGTTGTACTTCTATATTCTGACTCAACAACACTGTTGTACCTCTATATTCTGACTCAACAACACTGTTGTACCTCTATATTCTGACTCAACAACACTGTTGTACCTCTATATTCTGACTCAACAACACTGTTGTACTTCTATATTCTGACTCAACAACACTGTTGTACCTCTATATTCTGACTCAACAACACTGTTGTACTTCTATATTCTGACTCAACAACACTGTTGTACCTCTATATTCTGACTCAACAACACTGTTGTACCTCTATATTCTGACTCAACAACACTGTTGTACCTCTATATTCTGACTCAACAACACTGTTGTACCTCTATATTCTGACTCAACAACACTGTTGTACTTCTATATTCTGTCTCAACAACACTGTTGTACCTCTATATTCTGACTCAACAACACTGTTGTACTTCTATATTCTGACTCAACAACACTGTTGTACCTCTATATTCTGACTCAACAACACTGTTGTACCTCTATATTCTGACTCAACAACACTGTTGTACCTCTATATTCTGACTCAACAACACTGTTGTACCTCTATATTCTGACTCAACAACACTGTTGTACTTCTATATTCTGACTCAACAACACTGTTGTACCTCTATATTCTGACTCAACAACACTGTTGTACCTCTATATTCTGACTCAACAACACTGTTGTACCTCTATATTCTGACTCAACAACACTGTTGTTCCTCTATATTCTGACTCAACAACACTGTTGTACCTCTATATTCTCTATATTCTGACTCAACAACACTGTTGTCCTCTATATTCTGACTCAACAACACTGTTGTACCTCTATATTCTGACTCAACAACACTGTTGTACCTCTATATTCTGACTCAACAACACTGTTGTACCTCTATTTTCTGACTCAACAACACTGTTGTACCTCTATATTCTGTCTCAACAACACTGTTGTACCTCTATATTCTGACTCAACAACACTGTTGTACTTCTATATTCTGACTCAACAACACTGTTGTACCTCTATATTCTGACTCAACAACACTGTTGTACCTCTATATTCTGACTCAACAACACTGTTGTACCTCTATATTCTGACTCAACAACACTGTTGTACTTCTATATTCTGACTCAACAACACTGTTGTACCTCTATATTCTGACTCAACAACACTGTTGTACCTCTATATTCTGTCTCAACAACACTGTTGTACCTCTATATTCTGACTCAACAACACTGTTGTACTTCTATATTCTGACTCAACAACACTGTTGTACCTCTATATTCTGACTCAACAACACTGTTGTACCTCTATATTCTGACTCAACAACACTGTTGTACCTCTATATTCTGACTCAACAACACTGTTGTACTTCTATATTCTGACTCAACAACACTGTTGTACCTCTATATTCTGACTCAACAACACTGTTGTACTTCTATATTCTGACTCAACAACACTGTTGTACCTCTATATTCTGACTCAACAACACTGTTGTACCTCTATATTCTGACTCAACAACACTGTTGTACCTCTATATTCTGACTCAACAACACCGTTGTACCTCTATATTCTGACTCAACAACACTGTTGTACCTCTATATTCTGACTCAACAACACTGTTGTACCTCTATATTCTCTATATTCTGACTCAACAACACTGTTGTCCTCTATATTCTGACTCAACAACACTGTTGTACCTCTATATTCTCTATATTCTGACTCAACAACACTGTTGTACCTCTATATTCTCTATATTCTGACTCAACAACACTGTTGGTCCTCTATATTCTGACTCAACAACACTGTTGTACCTCTATATTCTGACTCAACAACAATGTTGTTCCTCTATATTCTGACTCAACAACACTGTTGTACCTCTATATTTTCTATATTCTGACTCAACAACACTGTTGTACCTCTATATTCTGACTCAACAACACTGTTGTACCTCTATATTCTCTATATTCTGACTCAACAACACTGTTGTACTTCTATATTCTGACTCAACAACACTGTTGTTCCTCTATATTCTGACTCAACAACACTGTTGTACCTCTATATTTTCTATATTCTGACTCAACAACACTGTTGTACCTCTATATTCTGACTCAACAACACTGTTGTACCTCTATATTTTCTATATTCTGACTCAACAACACTGTTGTACCTCTATATTCTGACTCAACAACACTGTTGCACCTCTATATTCTCTACATTCCGACTCAACAACACTGTTGCACCTCTATATTCTCTATATTCTGTCTCAACAACACTGTTGTTCCTCTATATTCTCTATATTCTGACTCAACAACACTGTCGGTCCTCTATATTCTGACTCAACAACACTGTTGCACCTCTATATTCTCTATATTCCGACTCAACAACACTGTTGTTCCTCTATATTCTCTATATTCTTACTCGAAAACACTACTGCAGCTATTGTGTGTGCATGTGCGATTGCATGTGAAACACGTGAGTATAACCCTGAAACGTTGAGCAGTGTGATATTTATTGCTTAGCTTTGCTGAATACAGCAGTCAGTATGTGTGAATAGACAAACAAATAAACAGAGAAGAGGGAGAGGATGGTAGAGGAGAGGAGAGGATGGGAGAGGAGAGGATGGTAGAGGAGAGGAGAGGATGGGAGAGGAGAGGAGAGGAAGAATAGAGGATGGGAGAGGGGAGGATGGTAGAGGAGAGGATAGTAGAGGAGAGATGAGAGGATAGAGGATGGGAGAGGGGAGGAGAGGAGAGGAGAGGAAGAATAGAGGAGAAGAGAGGATGGTAGAGGAGTGGAGAGGAAGGATGGTAGAGGAGAGGAGAGGATGGGAGAGGAGAGGATGGTAGAGGAGAGGAGAGGATGGGAGAGGAGAGGAAAGGAGAGGAGGGGAGAGGATGGGAGAGGAGAGGATGGTAGAGGAGAGGAGAGGATGGGAGAGGAGAGGATGGTAGAGGAGAGGATAGGATGGGAGAGGAGTGGAGAGGAAGGAGAGGAGAGGAGAGGAGAGGAGAGGAGAGGAGAGGAGAGGAGAGGAGAGGAGAGGAGAGGAGAGGAAGAATAGAGGAGAGGAGAGGATGGTAGAGGAGTGGAGAGGAAGGATGGTAGAGGAGAGGAGAGGAGAGGAGAGGAGAGGAGAGGAGAGGAGAGGAGAGGAGAGGAGAGGAGAGGAGAGGAGAGGAGAGGAGAGGAGAGGAGGGGAGAAGAGGGGAGAGGAGAGGAGAGGAGAGGAGAGGAGAGGATGGGATGGGATACAAAAGGTATTGGCGTTTTTACCCGGTCTTCATTTCACCTTATCTTCCACTTAGTTCCTCAGCACAGTTCAGCCAGTCACGTGTTGGTTTCTTAAATAGCACAGCGGGAGAAAGACAGGAGCAGGGGAGTCCAGCTGTGTGTTGACAAGGGGTCACATTTTATATTGAAAGTCAACCATGTTTTTTGTTGTTGTTGTGTTTTTTGCTTCCATAGAGTGATCAGGGATTAGTTTTCCTTCACAGAAAATACATTTGCGCAACACATTCAGCAGGAAACAGCTTCATTTTTATCAGGTGACAACAGAAGTGCATGAGCTTTTACAATGAAAACGTTTTGGGGAAAAAAAACAACGATGCATGCCCGTCATATTTCTAATGTTTAGGCTTTTCATAGAAAGAATTTAGCCAGCTACAGTACATTTCTTAATGTTTTGTTTAAAAGTTAATATTGCATTTTACTGGTGAAAATATAGGCTGGCTAGACCAAGAAAAGTACCTGAGAAAAGCAGCTACACATCAGTCTGAGGGGTGTCTGGCCATTTGTGAATTCTCATCCGAGGCTAGAAGTGCAAATGAAGCATAAAATGTGTCTGATGCCAAGCAGAAATGACAATAAAAAGCCTTTTAAATCTGTGTTTTGAAAACGCAGCAAGATATTTCTTCATGAGCTGGACTGCTTGTCTTTGTATAACTAGTTGATTTTCGTTTGAGCTCGTTAGCATATTTAGCTAGCAGAACGCCATGCCAGTTCCTTATTACTTCTGGTAATAGACACCCAATGTTTTTATTTTTTTGTGTATGTTTTTTGGTGCCCACTTGTGTTCTAAACCGGTAATACTGTAAATCCCGGGATGAGAAAAGGACCGCATGAAGATACCACCCAAACCATGGAGGCCTGAGGAGAAAAAAAAGTTGACCCCCAAAAAATCATGAAAATTGCATTGTGTCAGCTAGGCTGGATGCTGTGCGGGAATGAATGTTTACTGACAGGCTCACTGTTGAGCTCGTCATCTTTCTTCTAGAATCCAGAGGAAATATAACAATATAGAGGTAAGATGTACACTGAGTATACCAACCTCCAGGGACACCTTAAGAACCAATAGCTTTCACCTGGATTTAGCTGGTCAGCCTTTCATTCAAACGGCAGGTGTCTTTAATGTTTTCTACACTCAGTGTATGTTGCCCTATGAGAAGTTGGTAGAATCTTATTGAAAATGGTTTTACAGTAAGGTTTTACAGTAAGGGTTTACAGTATGGGTTTACAGTAAGGGTTTACAGTAATGGTTTACAATATGGTTTTAGAGTAAGGGTTTACAGTAATGGTTTACAATATGGTTTTACAGTAAGGGTTTACAGTAATGGTTTACAGTATGGGTTTACAGTAATGATTTACAGTATGGGTTTACAGTAATGGTTTACATTATGGTTTTACAGTAAGGGTTTACAGTAAGGGTTTACAGTAATGGTTTACAGTAAGGGTTTACAGTAATGGTTTACAGTAAGGGTTTACAGTAATGACAGCCAAAGGTGCTTCAGCAAAGTGTTTTCTATAACTTTCTTTCACTTTGAAAATGTTGAGGAAAAAAAATCTAATTGAATCCCCTAAAATCCTGTTGTTTTTTTGAAGATTTCTCAGAAAAACAAACTTTTCTCTCTGAAATGTCAACGGAGCACTGCTTTTATATTTTTCAAAGCCTTTTTACATTTCATTCAGCTCGTGTCGTCTTAATTTAGCTTTTTTGTGATCCACGGGAATAACTTCGCAGGCGACCACCACAATATGGAAAAAATCTTCAAAGGTTACTGCGAGAATGCGGCCAACACCCTATACAGTTTTGATCTGTGTGCATGTGTGTGCGTGCGTGTGTGTGTGTGTGTGTGTGTGTTTGTGTGTGTGTTTGTCCTAGGCTAGGACTTCCCCCTACTGTGCCGGTTGGCTCTATAGGTTATCATCTGTCAGTTCTTAAGGTCAAACTGACAAAAAGTATTCAAAATAAC
>NC_050572.1:5942293-5972293 GCF_013265735.2 Oncorhynchus mykiss | reverse complement strand
AGGGTTTTTCTTAATATTTACTATTTCCTACTTTGTAGAATAATAGTGAAGACATCAAAACTATGAAATAACACATATGGAATCATGTAGTAACCAAAAAAGTGTTAAACAAATCAAAATATATTTTTATATTTGAGATTCTTCAAAGTACTCACCCTTTGCCTTGATGACAGCGTTACACACTCTTGGCATTCTCTCAACCAGCTTCACCTGGAATGCTTTTCCAACAGTCTTGAAGGAGTTCCCACATATGCTGAGCACTTGTTGGCTGATTTTCCTTCACTCTGTGGTCCAACTCATCCCAAACCATCTCAATTTGGTTGAGGTCAGGTGATTGTGGAGGTCATCTGAGGCAACGCATATACTATTCTGCAATGTAGAAAATAGTAAAATAAAATAAATAAAAACTTGAATCAGTACGTGTGTCCAAACTTTTGACTGGTACTGTATATATGTGTATATATATTATAATACATGAGTTTTCCATATGGGTCTCCAACCTCATGTGTGTTTTCGTGTCTGTGTTTGTATATCGGCAGGGTTGGGTACTGCAGAAGACAAATGCCAATCTCGAATGGATTAATAAAGTTCTTCTTCTTCTCTCCCAACTCAATCTAACCCCTCTTCTTCTTCTCTCCCAACTCAATCTAACCTCTCTTCTTCTTCTCTCCCAACTCAATCTAACCCCTCTTCTTCTTCTCTCCCAACTCAATCTAACCTCTCTTCTTCTTCTTCTTCTCTCCCAACTCAATCTAACCTCTCTTCTTCTTCTCTCCCAACTCAATCTAACCCATTTTCTTCTTCTCTCCCAACTCAATCTAACCCCTCTTCTTCTTCTCTCCCATCTCAAGCTAACCCCTCTTCTTCTTCTCTCCCAACTCAATCTAACCCCTCTTCTTCTTCTCTCCCAACTCAATCTAACCTCTCTTCTTCTTCTTCTTCTCTCCCAACTCAATCTAACCCCTCTTCTTCTTCTCTCCCATCTCAATCTAACCCCTCTTCTTCTTCTCTCCCAACTCAATCTAACCCCTCTTCTTCTTCTCTCCCTACTCAATCTAACCCCTCTTCTTCTTCTCTCCCAACTTAATCTAACCCCTCTTCTTCTTCTCTCCCAACTTAATCTAACCCCTCTTCTTCTTCTCTCCCAACTCAATCCAACCCCTCTTCTTCTTCTCTCCCAACTCAATCTAACCCCTCTTCTTCTTCTCTCCCAACTCAATCTAACCTCTCTTCTTCTTCTTCTTCTCTCCCAACTTAATCTAACCCCTCTTCTTCTTCTCTCCCAACTTAATCTAACCCCTCTTCTTCTTCTCTCCCAACTCAATCTAACCCCTCTTCTTCTTCTCTCCCAACTTAATCTAACCCCTCTTCTTCTTCTCTCCCAACTCAATCTAACCTCTCTTCTTCTTCTCTCCCAACTTAATCTAACCCATTTTCTTCTTCTCTCCCAATTCAATCTAACCCCTCTTCTTCTTCTCTCCCAACTCAATCTAACCCCTCTTCTTCTTCTCTCCCAACTTAATCTAACCCCTCTTCTTCTTCTCTCCCAACTCAATCTAACCTCTCTTCTTCTTCTCTCCCAACTTAATCTAACCCCTCTTCTTCTTCTCTCCCAACTTAATCTAACCCCTCTTCTTCTTCTCTCCCAACTCAATCTAACCCCTCTTCTTCTTCTCTCCCAACTCAATCTAACCTCTCTTCTTCTTCTCTCCCAACTTAATCTAACCTCTCTTCTTCTTCTCTCCCAACTCAATCTAACCTCTCTTCTTCTTCTTCTCTCCCATCTCAATCTAACCCCTCTTCTTCTTCTTTCACAATTCAATCTAACCCCTCTCCCCTCTCTCTACCCCCTCCAGCCCATCGACTGTCCTCCTGCTCAGTAGCCATGATGCTTAGCAGCTCTGTCGAGGTGCCCAGTCCCGTCCACGGTGGCATGTCCGGTCTCTCCGGGATGAGGGTAGCAGTGGTGGGGAACGTCGTCCGGTCCTCCAGTATCTCGGGAGCCATGTACAGCCTGGAGAAGAGTCCCGGGAGTGGCGGTCGGCCGGGAGAGGTGGGGACGCTGGCCGGAAACAAGAAGAGACGCTCAAGCCTTGGAGCCAAGATGGTGGCCATCGTGGGTCTGTCGCAGTGGAGCAAGAGCACTCTGCAGCTCAACCAGCAAGGTCAGTTTCACTTTGGTTTCATTTGAATTGTATGTAATGTTGTTGTTTTTAGTTGTTAGCAGCCATTTTAGGGCATCCTGTTGCTCAACCAGCAAGGTCCGTTTCACTTTGGTAAAAAAAAAAAAAAAAATGGGGTTGTTGTTGACGGCCATTTTTGGGGCCGTGGAGATGATAGGAGCATCCTGTTGCTCAACCAGCAAGGTTCATCACAATACATTATTCTAACGGACGAGGTTGTTTATTTGTACTCCACCTCGGATGATCTCCACTGGTGTAAAGTACTTACGTAAAAAATACTTGAAAGAACTTAAACTTAAACTACTTAAGTAGTTTTCTTGCGGTATCTGTACATTATTTTACTATTTATATTTTTGACAACCTTTTTTTTCCCCTTCACTACATTACTGAAGAAAATGATGTATTTTTTACTCCGTGCATTTTCCTTGACAACCAAAACTACTCATCACATTTTGAATGCTTAGCAGGACAGGAAAATTGTGTAATTCACACACTTGTCAAGAGAACATCACTGGACATCTCTACTGCCTCTGATCTGGTGGACTCACTAAACAGAGAACATCCCTGGTCATCCCTACTGCCTCTGATCTGGAGGACTCACTAAACAGAGAACATCCCTGGTCATCCCTACTGCCACTGATCTGGAGGACTCACTAAACAGAGAACATCCCTGGTCATCCCTACTGCCTCTGCTCTGGAGGACTCACTAAACAGAGAACATCCCTGGTCATCCCTACTGTCTCTGATCTGGAGGACTCACTAAACAGAGAACATCCCTGGTCATCCCTACTGCCTCTGATCTGGAGGACTCACTAAACAGAGAACATCCCTGGTCATCCCTACTGCCTCTGATCTGGAGGACTCACTAAACAGAGAACATCCCTGGTCATCCCTACTGCCTCTGATCTGGAGGACTCACTAAACAGAGAACATCCCTGGTCATCCCTACTGCCTCTGATCTGGAGGACTCACTAAACAGAGAACATCCCTGGTCATCCCTACTGCCTCTGATCTGGAGGACTCACTAAACAGAGAACATCCCTGGTCATCCCTACTGCCTCTGATCTGGAGGACTCACTACTCACTAAACAGAGAACATCCCTGGTCATCCCTACTGCCTCTGATCTGGTGGACTCACTAAATAGAGAACATCCCTGGTCATCCCTACTGCCTCTGATCTGGAGGACTCACTAAACAGAGAATATCCCTGGTCATCCCTACTGCCTCTGATCTGGAGGACTCACTAAACAGAGAACATCCCTGGTCATCCCTACTGCCTCTGATCTGGAGGACTCACTAAACAGAGAACATCCCTGGTCATCCCTACTGCCTCTGATCTGGAGGACTCACTACTCACTAAACAGAGAACATCCCTGGTCATCCCTACTGCCTCTGATCTGGTGGACTCACTAAACAGAGAACATCCCTGGTCATCCCTACTGCCTCTGATCTGGAGGACTCACTAAACAGAGAATATCCCTGGTCATCCCTACTGCCTCTGATCTGGAGGACTCACTAAACAGAGAACATCCCTGGTCATCCCTACTGCCTCTGATCTGGAGGACTCACTAAACAGAGAACATCCCTGGTCATCCCTACTGCCTCTGATCTGGAGGACTCACTAAACAGAGAACATCCCTGGTCATCCCTACTGCCTCTGATCTGGAGGACTCACTAAACAGAGAACATCCCTGGTCATCCCTACTGCCTCTGATCTGGAGGACTCACTAAACAGAGAACATCCCTGGTCATCCCTACTGCCTCTGATCTGGAGGACTCACTAAACAGAGAACATCCCTGGTCACCCCTACTGCCTCTGATCTGGAGGACTCACTAAACAGAGAACATCCCTGGTCATCCCTACTGCCTCTGATCTGGAGGACTCACTAAACAGAGAACATCCCTGGTCACCCCTACTGCCTCTGATCTGGAGGACTCACTAAACAGAGAACATCCCTGGTCATCCCTACTGCCTCTGATCTGGAGGACTCACTAAACAGAGAACATCCCTGGTCATCCCTACTGCCTCTGATCTGGAGGACTCACTAAACAGAGAATATCCCTGGTCATCCCTACTGCCTCTGATCTGGAGGACTCACTAAACAGAGAACATCCCTGGTCACCCCTACTGCCTCTGATCTGGAGGACTCACTAAACAGAGAATATCCCTGGTCATCCCTACTGCCTCTGATCTGGAGGACTCACTAAACAGAGAACATCCCTGGTCATCCCTACTGCCTCTGATCTGGAGGACTCACTAAACAGAGAACATCCCTGGTCATCCCTACTGCCTCTGATCTGGAGGACTCACTAAACAGAGAATATCCCTGGTCATCTCTACTGCCTCTGATCTGGAGGACTCACTAAACAGAGAACATCCCTGGTCATCCCTACTGCCTCTGATCTGGAGGACTCACTAAACAGAGAATATCCCTGGTCATCTCTACTGCCTCTGATCTGGAGGACTCACTAAACAGAGAACATCCCTGGTCATCCCTACTGCCTCTGATCTGGTGGACTCACTAAACACAAATGCTTTGTTTGTAAATGATGTCTGATTGTTGGAGTGTGCCCCTGGCTATCCGTAAAATTAAACAAACAAGAACATTATGCCGTCTGTTTTGCTTTATATGTGTAAAATGATTTATACTTTTACTTTTGATACTTAAGTACAGTGCCTTGCGAAAGTATTCGGCCCCCTTGAACTTTGCGACCTTTTGCCACATTTCAGGCTTCAAACATAAAGATATAAAACTGTATTTTTTTTGTGAAGAATCAACAACAAGTGGGACACAATCATGAAGTGGAACGACATTTATTGGATATTTCAAACTTTTTTAATAAATCAAAAACTGAAAAATTGGGCGTGCAAAATGATTAAGCCCCCTTAAGTTAATACTTTGTAGCGCCACCTTTTGCTGCGATTACAGCTGTAAGTCGCTTGGGGTATGTCTCTATCAGTTTTGCACATCGAGAGACTGACATTTTTTCCCATTCCTCCTTGCAAAACAGCTCGAGCTCAGTGAGGTTGGATGGAGAGCATTTGTGAACAGCAGTTTTCAGTTCTTTCCACAGATTCTCGATTGGATTCAGGTCTGGACTTTGACTTGGCCATTCTAACACCTGGATATGTTTATTTTTGAACCATTCCATTGTAGATTTTGCTTTATGTTTTGGATCATTGTCTTGTTGGAAGACAAATCTCCGTCCCAGTCTCAGGTCTTTTGCAGACTCCATCAGGTTTTCTTCCAGAATGGTCCTGTATTTGGCTCCATCCATCTTCCCATCAATTTTAACCATCTTCCCTGTCCCCGCTGAAGAAAAGCAGGCCCAAACCATGATGCTGCCACCACCATGTTTGACAGTGGGGATGGTGTGTTCAGTGTGATGAGCTGTGTTGCTTTTACGCCAAACATAACGTTTTGCATTGTTGCCAAAAAGTTCAATTTTGGTTTCATCTGACCAGAGCACCTTCTTCCACATGTTTGGTGTGTCTCCCAGGTGGCTTGTGGCAAACTTTAAACAACACTTTTTATGGATATCTTTAAGAAATGGCTTTCTTCTTGCCACTCTTCCATAAAGGCCAGATTTGTGCAATATACGACTGATTGTTGTCCTATGGACAGAGTCTCCCACCTCAGCTGTAGATCTCTGCAGTTCATCCAGAGTGATCATGGGCCTCTTGGCTGCATCTCTGATCATTCTTCTCCTTTTATGAGCTGAACGTTTAGAGGGACGGCCAGGTCTTGGTAGATTTGCAGTGGTCTGATACTCCTTCCATTTCAATATTATCGCTTGCACAGTGCTCCTTGGGATGTTTAAAGCTTGGGAAATCGTTTTGTATCCAAATCCGGCTTTAAACTTCTTCACAACAGTATCTCGGACCTGCCTGGTGTGTTCCTTGTTCTTCATGATGCTCTCTGTGCTTTTAACGGACCTCTGAGACTATCACAGTGTAGGTGCATTTATACAGAGACTTGATTACACACAGGTGGATTGTATTTATCATCATTAGTCATTTAGGTCAACATTGGATCATTCAGAGATCCTCACTGAACTTCTGGAGAGAGTTTGCTGCACTGAAAGTAAAGGGGCTGAATAATTTTGCACGCCCAATTTTTCAGTTTTTGATTTGTTAAAAAAGTTTGAAATATCCAATAAATGTCGTTCCACTTCATGATTGTGTCCCACTGGTTGTTGATTCTTCACAAAAAAATACAGTTTTATATCTTTATGTTTGAAGCCTGAAATGTGGCAAAAGGTCGCAAAGTTCAAGGGGAACGAATACTTTCGCAAGGCACTGTATATTTAAAACCATATACTTTTAGACTTTTACTTAAGTAGTATTTTACTAGGTGACTTTCACTTTTACTAAAGTCCTTTTCTATTAAGGCGTCTTTATCCTACGTTTTCTTTCTCTCTTTCACCTGCCCGGTAAGAAATACTGCTCCATCTCCTCCTTGCTTCCTATGGCCTCGCTCTCCTCTCTCTCCTCTCCCCTCTCCTCTCTCCTAACTCTCCTCTATCTCCTCTCCCCTCTCCTCTCTCCCCTCTCCTCTCTCTCCTAACTCTCCTCTCCTCTCTCTCCTCTCTCTCCTAACTTTCCTCTCTCTCCTCTCCTCTCTCATATCTCTCCTAACTCTCCTCTATCTCCTCTCCACTCTCCTCTCTCTCCTCTCCACTGTCCCCTCTCCTCTCTCTCCTAACTCTCCTCTCTCTCCTAACTCTCCTCCCTCTCCTCTCCCCTCTCCTCTCTCCTCTATCCTCTCTCTCCTAACTTTTCTCTCTCTCCTCTCCCCTCTCTTCTCTCTCCCCTCTCCTCTCTCCTGTCTCTCCTCTCTCTCCCCTCTCCTCTCTCTCCTCTCTCTCCCCTCTCCTCTCTCTCCTCTCTCTCCTAACTCTCCTCTTTCCAGCTTTTTCTTTAGCTTCTCTTTTTTTTGGTGTAAAACTTGATCCGCTTCTGTCTCTTCCTTGTTCCCTGTTTTCTCTGCTCGTAATATCTCACCATTCCTGCCAAGTCCGAGAGTTTGTCAAACTCTCTCCTTCTCTTTCTCTCCATCTCTCTCACATCCCTTCATTCTTTTCACTCTTTTCCATCATCTGCTATCCTCCCTCTCTTGTCCTCCCTCTCTCTTCTCCTCCCTCTTTCTTTCTTATCCTCCCTCTCTCTTCACCTCCCTCTCTTTTCCTCCCTCTCTTTTCACCTCCCTCTCTCTTCTCCTCCCTCTCTTTTCACCTCTCTCGTCTCCTCCCTCTCTTTTCTCCTCCCTCTCTTCTCCTCCCTCTCTTTCACCTTCCTCTCTTCACCTCCCTCTCTTTTCACCTCCCTCTCTTCACCTCCCTCTCTTTTCACCTCCCTCTCTTCTCCTCCCTCTCTTTTCACCTCCCTCTCTTCACCCCCCTCTCTTCTCCTACCTCTCTTTTAACCTCCCTCTCTTCTCCTCCCTCTCTTTCACCTTCCTCTCTTCACCTCCCTCTCTTTTCACCTCCCTCTCTTCACCTCCCTCTCTTTTCACCTCCCTCTCTTCTCCTCCCTCTCTTTTCACCTCCCTCTCTTCACCCCCCTCTCTTCTCCTACCTCTCTTTTAACCTCCCTCTCTTCTCCTCCTTCTCTCTTCACCTCCCTCTCTTTTCACCTCCCTCTCTCTTCACCTCCCTCTCTTCACCTCCCTCTCTTTTCACCTCCCTCTCTTCTCATCTCTCTCTTCATCTCCCTCTCTTCTCCTCCCTCTCTCTTAACCTCCCTCTCTTCAGCTCCCTCTCTCTTCTCCTCCCTCTCTTTTCACCTCCCTCTCTCTTCACCTCCCTCTCTTCACCTCCCTCTCTTTTCACCTCCCTCTCTCTTAACCTCCCTCTCTTCATCTCCCTCTCTCTTCTCCTCCCTCTCTTTTCACCTCCCTCTCTCTTCACCTCCCTCTCTTCACCTCTCTTTTCACCTCCCTCTCTCTTCACCTCTCTTTTCACCTCCCTCTCTTTTCACCTCCCTCTCTTCACCTCTCTTTTCACCTCCCTCTCTCTTCACCTCTCTTTTCACCTCCCTCTCTTTTCACCTCCCTCTCTCTTCACCTCTCTTTTCACCTCCCTCTCTCTTCACCTCTCTTTTCACCCCCCTCTCTCTTCAGCTCTTTTTTCACCTCCCTCTCTTTTCTCCTCCCTCTCTCTTCACCTCTCTTTTCACCTCCCTCTCTTTTCACCCCCCTCTCTCTTCAGCTCTTTTTTCACCTCCCTCTCTTTTCTCCTCCCTCTCTCTTCACCTCTCTTTTCACCTCCCTCTCTTTTCACCACCCTCTCTTTTCACCTCCCTCTCTTTTCACCTCCCTCTCTTTTCACCTCCCTCTCTCTTCACCTCCCTCTTTTCATATCCTTGAAGGCATTCTATTTATTTTCTTCCTGATCTGAGCTATCATCCCCCCCCCCCCCCCCCCCCCCTGTCTGAACGCCTGTGTAAATATGAGGGGATATTAATCTATTGGTGTGAAGATGATGGTCTAATATGATATTGATTTTTCAGATGAAGATTGGAAATGTAATAGCTAAGCATTTTAAATCACCCTGACACCTTTGGCTACTGATAGTGGACCTTTTTGTTTTGAATTTAATCTCTCAAATGCTTTTGTCTCTGCCTCATAGAAGGGTGTTGATTTATTTATTTTTCTTTCATCCAGCGTCAGAGATTACCTCAGCATAGCAGAAAGATGCTGTGGCTGCATAGCTATGAACTACATAGCTTCACAGTGTGGGTTAGCTGTAGGTCTGTTGTACACCTAATAAACAGACTCTTTCATACTGTGGTAAGTGGTAATCACCCAGCATATTGCTAGCTGCAGTATGGTAATGCTAGCCAGCGTAGCTTAGTGGTCCCTTTTATTTAACCAAGCAGGTCAGATAAGAACAAATTCTTATTTACAATGACATAGTAGCTAGCCAGCGAGATCACACCAGATCGACTTTAGTATTTATGTCACGCCCTGACCTTAGTTATCTTTGTTTTCTTTATTATTTTGGTTAGGTCAGGGTGTGATGAGGGTGGGTATATGTGTTTTTGACTTGTCTAGGGTTTTTTGTATACCTATGGCATTTTGGGATTGTCTAGGTAAATTGTAGGTCTATGGTGGCCTGAATTGGTTCCCAATCAGAGGCAGCTGTTTATCGTTGTCTCTGATTGGGGATCCTATTTAGGTTGCCATTTTTCCATTTTGGTTTTGTGGGTTATTGTCTATGTGTAGTTGCATGTCAGCACTCGTTATTATTAGCATCACGGTCGTTTTGTTATTTTGTTAGGCTGTTTAGTGTTTCTTCGTAAATAAAGAAGAATGTATTCAAATCACGCTGCGCCTTGGTCTCATCGTTACGACGAACGTGACAATTCAACGTTTGTTCAGGACGTCAGGAGATGCCTTCAATATCTTCCACTAGGGGGAACGTGAGCACGTGTTATCATCTAGTAGGCTTGCTAGGTTGTTGTGGATGGGGATAGAGGAACGGCTTAAACTACGTGCTTCAGTGCTGAGGACCGTGGGTTCAAACCCAGTTCCATGAACAATACTTACCTTGCGAGCCTGAAATGTCAGAACTCAAGTCCAAAACAACAGAACAACCTGTCGTGACTTGGTAACTGCATAGCAATCAACCACAGTCAATGAATCACGGCAGACCGAGGTTCAAGCCCAGAGGGAAATCGTGGTAACCCATGAACACCCGTCAAGGCAGCCAGCGTGGTCTAACCCACAGGGAAACCGTGGTAACCCATGAACACCCGTCAAGGCAGCCAGCGTGGTCTAACCCAGAGGGAAACCGTGGTAACCCATGAACACCCGTCAAGGCAGCCAGCGTGGTCTAACCCACAGGGAAACCGTGGTAACCCATGAATGAAAACCTACAGGAGGGTATCTCTCCAGGAACAGGGTTGTGAAAACCTAGTTCATGAGCTGAAATATAATACCCTAGAAACGTTCCAGAAGCACAAAAAAGCTTATTTCTATACAATTTTGTGCACAAATTTGTTTACATCCCTGTTAGTGAGCATTTCTCCTTTGCCAAGATAATCCATCCACCTGACAGATGTGGCATAACAAGAAGCTGATTACAGCATGATAATTACACAGGTACACCTTGTGCTGGGGACAATAAAAGACCACTCTAAAATGTGCAGTTTTTCACACAACACAATGCTACAGATGTCTGTAGTTTTGATGGAGCGTGCATTTGGCATGCTGACTGCAGGAATGTCCACCAGAGCTGTTGCCAGATAATTTAATGCTAATTTCTCTACCACAAGCCGCCTCCTAAAATCGTTTTAAAGAGTTCGGCAGTACGTCCAACCGCCCTCACAACAGCAGACCAGGTGTAACAGGCCAGCCCAGGACTTCCACATCTTCGTCATCATCATCGCTTCTTCACCTGCGGGATGGTGTGACCCCAGCCACGCGGACAGGTTATGATACTGAGGAGTATTTCTGTCTGTAATAAAGAGCTTTCGTGGGGAAAAACTCATTCTGATTGGCTGGGCTTGGCTCCCCAGTGGGTGGGCCTATGCCCTCCCAGACCCACCCATGGCTGCGCCCCTGCCCAGTTATGTGAAATCCATAAATTAGTGCCTTATTCATTTTTTTTCTTCAATTGACTGATTTCCGTATACGAATTGTGACTTAGTAAAATTATTGAAATTGTTGCATATTACGTTTATATTTTTTGTTCAGTATATATTATGTAGTGGACATCAGCTGGTCGTGTGTTTGTGTGACATTTCAATACACTTCAGCTGGTCGTGTGTTTGTGTGACATTTCAATACACTTCAGCTGGTCGTGTGTTTGTGTGACATGTCAATACACTTCAGCTGGTCGTGTGTTTGTGTGACATGTCAATACACTTCAGCTGGTCGTGTGTTTGTGTGACATGTCAATACACTTCAGCTGGTCGTGTGTTTGTGTGACATGTCAATACACTTCAGCTGGTCGTGTGTTTGTGTGACATGTCAATACACTTCAGCTGGTCGTGTGTTTGTGTGACATGTCAATACACTTCAGCTGGTCGTGTGTTTGTGTGACATGTCAATACACTTCAGCTGGTCGTGTGTTTGTGTGACATGTCAATACACTTCAGCTGGTCGTGTGTTTGTGTGACATGTCAATACACTTCAGCTGGTCGTGTGTTTGTGTGACATGTCAATACACTTCAGCTGGTCGTGTGTTTGTGTGACATGTCAATACACTTCAGCTGGTCGTGTGTTTGTGTGACATGTCAATACACTTCAGCTGGTCGTGTGTTTGTGTGACATGTCAATACACTTCAGCTGGTCGTGTGTTTGTGTGACATGTCAATACACTTCAGCTGGTCGTGTGTTTGTGTGACAGTGGCTCTTTGCTCAACGTTCTCCAGAAGATGTGATGAAACGGAAATGAAGTGCAGCCTAGCGAGATTAGGTCAACATCTCTCTTCTCCACCGCAGACTTCCATGTGACTCCCAAGCCAACCCACAGGACAGGAGGGTACAGAGCGACCCACTGGCCTCACAATACACCCTGCCGCCACACACGCACACAAATCTGAGAATAAAATCCCTGCATGGGGTCGACGCCACTGGGGTTGAGACAGACTGGGGTTGAGACAGACTGGGGGTGAGACAGACTGGGGGTGAGACAGACTGGGGGTGAGACAGACTGGGGTTGAGACAGACTGGGGTTGAGACAGACTGGGGGTGAGACAGACTGGGGTTGAGACAGACTGGGGGTGAGACAGACTGGGGGTGAGACAGACTGGGGGTGAGACAGACTGGGGGTGAGACAGACTGGGGTTCAGACAGACTGGGGACGAGACAGACTGGGGACGAGACAGACTGGGGGCGAGACAGACTGGGGGCGAGACAGACTGGGGGGCGAGACAGACTGGGGGCGAGACAGACTGGGGTTGAGACAGACTGGGGGTGAGACAGACTTGGGTCGACGCCACTGGGGTTGAGACAGACTGCGGGTGAGACTGACTGGGGGCGAGACAGACTGGGGGCGAGACAGACTGGGGTTCAGACAGACTGGGGTTCAGACAGACTGGGGACCAGACAGACTGGGGATGAGACAGACTGGGGACGAGACAGACTGGGGGACGAGACAGACTGGGGTTGAGACAGACTGGGGGTGAGACAGACTGGGGTCGACGCCACTAGGGTTGAGACAGACTGGGGTTGAGACAGGTTGGGGAGAAAGCTTTGAGATGATAAGAGAGTGGGTGATAAGAGAGGACTGAGACCGGCTGGGAGAGGGTTGAGACTTGGGGTGATGAGTCCGTGGGGGGGGGTTGAGACCGGGGGGGAGAGAGAGAGGGTTGAGACTTGGGGTGGCGGGGAGGGTTGAGACTGGGGGGGAGAGGGTTGAGACCGGGGTTGATGAGACTAGGGGAGAGAGAGGGTTGAGACTGGGGGGAGAGAGAGGGGGGTGAGACTGGGGGAGAGAGAGGGAGTTGAGACTGGGGGAGAGAGAGGGGGGTTGAGACTGGGGGGAGAGAGAGGGTTGAGACTAGAGGGGGAGAGATTGTTGAGACTAGAGGGAGAGAGAGGGTTGAGACTAGAGGGAGAGAGATTGTTGAGACTAGAGGGAGAGAGATTGTTGAGACAAGAGGGAGAGAGATTGTTGAGACTAGAGGGAGAGAGATTGTTGAGACTAGAGGAAGAGAGAGGGTTGAGACTAGAGGAAGAGAGAGGGTTGAGACTAGAGGGAGAGAGAAGGTTGAGACTAGAGGGAGAGAGAGGGTTGAGACTAGAGGGAGAGAGATTGTTGAGACTAGAGGGAGAGAGATTGTTGAGACTAGAGGGAGAGAGATTGTTGAGACTAGAGGGAGAGAGATTGTTGAGACAAGAGGGAGAGAGATTGTTGAGACTAGAGGGAGAGAGAGGGTTGAGACTAAAGAGAAAGAGATTGTTGAGACTAGAGGGAGAGAGATTGTTGAGACTAGAGGGAGAGAGAGGATTGAGACTAGAGGGATAGAGAGGGTTGAGACTAGAGGGAGAGAGAGGGTTGAGACTAGAGGGAGAGAGAGGGTTGAGACTAGAGGGAGAGAGATTGTTGAGACAAGAGGGAGAGAGATTGTTGAGACTAGAGGGAGAGAGAGGGTTGAGACTAGAGGGAGAGAGAGGGTTGAGACTAGAGGGAGAGAGATTGTTGAGACTAGAGGGAGAGAGAGGGTTGAAATAAGAGAAGAAGGGAATGAGACAGTGATTGGAGAGTCAGAGAGGGAATGTAGACTAGCCTAGTCATGTAGACTAGCCTGGTCCTGTAGACTTGCCTGGTCCTGTAGACTAGCCTAGTCATGTAGACTAGCCTAGTCCTGTAGACTAGCCTAGTCCTGTAGACTAGCCTAGTCATGTAGACTAGCCTAGTCATGTAGACTAGCCTAGTCCTGTAGACTAGCCTAGTCCTGTAGACTAGCCTAGTCCTGAAGACTAGCCTAGTCATGAAGACTAGCCTAGTCATGTAGACTAGCCTAGTCATGAAGACTAGCCTAGTCATGGAGACTAGCCTAGTCATGAAGACTAGCCTAGTCCTGTAGACTAGCCTAGTCCTGTAGACTAGCCTAGTCCTGTAGACTAGCCCAGTCCTGTAGACTAGCCCAGTCATGTAGACTAGCCCAGTCATGTAGACTAGCCCAGTCCTGTAGACTAGCCCAGTCATGTAGACTAGCCCAGTCCTGTAGACTAGCCCAGTCATGTAGACTAGCCCAGTCCTGTAGACTAGCCCAGTCCTGTAGACTAGCCCAGTCCTGTAGACTAGCCCAGTCATGTAGACTAGCCCAGTCATGTAGACTAGCCCAGTCCTGTAGACTAGCCCAGTCCTGTAGACTAGCCCAGTCCTGTAGACTAGCCCAGTCCTGTAGACTAGCCCAGTCATGTAGACTAGCCCAGTCATGTAGACTAGCCCAGTCCTGTAGACTAGCCCAGTCCTGTAGACTAGCCCAGTCCTGTAGACTAGCCCAGTCATGTAGACTAGCCCAGTCCTTTAGACTAGCCCAGTCCTTTAGACTAGCCTAGTCATGTAGACTAGCCCAGTCCTGTAGACTAGCCCAGTCCTGTAGACTAGCCCAGTCCTGTAGACTAGCCCAGTCCTGTAGACTAGCCCAGTCATGTAGACTAGCCCAGTCCTGTAGACTAGCCCAGTCATGTAGACTAGCCCAGTCATGTAGACTAGCCCAGTCCTGTAGACTAGCCCAGTCCTGTAGACTAGCCCAGTCCTGTAGACTAGCCCAGTCATGTAGACTAGCCCAGTCCTTTAGACTAGCCTAGTCATGTAGACTAGCCCAGTCCTGTAGACTAGCCCAGTCCTGTAGACTAGCCCAGTCCTGTAGACTAGCCCAGTCCTGTAGACTAGCCCAGTCCTGTAGACTAGCCCAGTCCTGTAGACTAGCCTACCTTCACTGTATCTGTGAGCTGTCGAATAGAGAGCACGTGCCAAGACCAGTGTGGGCACATTTACTACGTAACACACATTTACTACGTATATAATACAACTATCAGTAGAGTTGAAAATGCGATGGAAACACATTGAACTTTAGATTTGTATTCGGTACAAGAAAACTTAAGTGAAAAAAGTACATTTTTGTCTTCTTTTCCTCATGCGCATTTAGAATATTTAAATCTGTCGCCAATTCAAATCAAAACAAATGTATTTATATAGCCCTTCGTACATCAGCTGATATCTCAAAGTGCTGTACAGAAACCCAGCCTAAAACCCCAAACAGCAAGCAATGCAGGTGTAGAAGCACGGTGGCTAGGAAAAACTCCCTAGAAAGGCCAAAACCTAGGAAGAAACCTAGAGAGGAACCAGGCTATGAGGGGTGGCCAGTCCTCTTCTGGCTGTGCCTGGGGGAGATTATAACAGAACATGACCAAGATGTTCAAATGTTCATAAATGACCAGCATGGTCAAATAATAATAATCACAGGCAGAACAGTTGAAACTGGAGCAGCAGCACGGCCAGATGGACTGGGGACAGCAAGGAGTCATCATGCCAGGTAGTCCTGAGGCATGGTCCTAGGGCTCAGGTGCTCCGAGAGAGAGAAAGAAATAGAGAAAGAAAGAAAGAGAGAAAGAGAGAATTAGAGATAATTAGAAAGAGCATACTTAAATTCACACAGGACACCGGATAGGAAGAAAAACTCTTTGTAGAAACACTTTTACCACACCAACACATTATAATTATACCCCACAGGAGACAATATTAATACACCTACTGGTGATCAAATCAAATCAAATTTATTTATATAGCCCTTCGTACATCAGCTGATATCTCAAAGTGCTGTACAGAAACCCAGCCTAAAACCCCAAACAGCAAGCAATGTAGGTGTAGAAGCACGGTGGCTAGGAAAAACTCCCTAGAAAGGCCAAAACCTAGGAAGAAACCTAGAGAGGAACCAGGCTATGTGGGGTGGCCAGTCCTCTTCTGGCTGTGCTGGGTGGAGATTATAACAGAACATGGCCAAGATGTTCAAATGTCCATAAATGACCAGCATGGTCGAATAATAATAAGGCAGAACAGTTGAAACTGGAGCAGCAGCACGGCCAGGTGGACTGGGGACAGCAAGGAGTCATCATGTCAGGTAGTCCTGGGGCATGGTCCTCCGGGAGAGAGAAAGAAAGAGAGAAGGAGAGGATAGCACCTCCACAGTGTCAGCCTACCAACTATTGTACATGTATCATTTCTACACAGATAGCATGACCACACAGATAGCATGACCACACAGCTAGCATGACCATGCAGATAGCATGGCCACACAGCTAGCATGACCACACTGATAGCATGACCACACAGATAGCATGACCACACTGATAGCATGACCACACAGGTAGCATGTCCACACAGCTAGCATGACCACACTGATAGCATGGCCACACAGCTAGCATGACCACACTGATAGCATGACCACACAGATAGCATGACCACACTGATAGCATGACCACACATATAGCATGACCACGCAGCTAGCATGACCACACAGATAGCATGGCCACACAGCTAGCATGACCACACTGATAGCATGACCACACAGCTAGCATGGCCACACAGCTAGCATGACCACACTGATAGCATGGCCACACAGCTAGCATGACCACACTGATAGCATGACCACACAGATAGCATGACCACGCAGCTAGCATGACCACACGGATAGCATGACCACACGGCTAGCATGACCACACAGATAGCATGACCACACAGCTAGCATGGCCACACAGCTAGCATGGCCACACAGCTAGCATGGCCACACTGATTGCATGACCGCACAGGTAGCATGACCGCACATCTAGCATGAACGCACAGATAGCATGACCGCACAGATAGCATGAATGCACAGCTAGCATGAACGCACAGATAGCATGACCGCACAGATAGCATGACCGCACAGCTAGCATGACCACACAGATAGCATGACCACACAGCTAGCATCACCACACAGCTAGCATCACCACACAGCGACTGCACTGTTTCTTAGCATCTTCACATTGCTCACACTCATTTAGTCCCACAAGTAGATGGAGGGACAGAGGGAGGAGGGGGGGGGGGGGGGGAAGGAAGGGGAGAGAGAGATTTAGATGGAGATGAGATGCCATAGCAACCAGGTCTCACAGTCTCATGTCAGAATTAGACGTTCATCAATTTTTCTCAAATGTCAAATTTCTATGTGTTTAAGGTTACGTTCAGGCATTAACTGTGGCTTTTTTAAGGTTAGGGGTAAGTTCAGGCATTAAATCCACATTCTTAAAAGTTAGGCATTAACTCTACGGGATTGGTCCCCCCACCCCCGTCCCTGGAGGGACGGTTGAGCTAACTTGCGCTAATGTGATTATCATGAGGTTGTAAGTAACAAGAACATTTCCCAGTACATAGACAAATCTGATATTGGCAGAAAGATTAAAATTGTGTTAATCTAATGCCACTGTCCAATTTACAGTGAAAGAATACCATGCTATTGTTTGAGGAGAGTGTCACAATTAAGAAATATAAAATGTATTAATAAAACATGAGACACATCTTGATACAACATTTTGAGCAGAAATGCAAAGGTTCATTGGATCAGTCTAAAACGTTGCACATACACTGCTGTCATCTAGTGGCCAACATTTAAATTGCGCCTTAACGGGAATAATACATTGTGACGTTTCTCTTGCCTTTCAAAAATACACGTGTTTATTCTTTGCATTATCTTTTACCAGATCTAACGTGTTACAGTATATTCTCTGACTGTGAATGGTTAAGGTCACCTGTGACTGCCAACTCTGACGCAGTAGAGAGGATTACCTCACCCTTCTGTGACTATAGAGAGGCTTACCTCACCCCTCTGTGACTGCCATCTCTGACGCTATAGAGAGGCTTACCTCACCCCTCTGTGACTGCCATCTCTGACACTATAGAGAGGCTTACCTTACCCCTCTGTGACTGCCAACTCTGACACTATAGAGAGGCTTACCTCACCCCTCTGTGACTGCCATCTGTGACACTATAGAGAGGCTTACCTCACCCCTCTGTGACTGCCATCTCTGACACTATAGAGAGGCTTACCTTACCCCTCTGTGACTGCCATCTCTGACACTATAGAGAGGCTTACCTCACCCCTCTGTGACTGTCAGCTCTGAGACTATAGAGATGCTTACCTCACCCCTCTGTGACTGTCAGCTCTGATACTATAGAGAGGCTTACCTCACCCCTCTGTGACTGTCAGCTCTGATACTATAGAGAGGCTTACCTCACCCCGCTGTGACTGTCAGCTCTGACACTATAGAGAGGCTTACCTCACCCCTCTGTGACTGTCAGCTCTGACACTATAGAGAGGCTTACCTCACCCCTCTGTGACTGCCATCTCTGACACTATAGAGAGGCTTACCTCACCCCTCTGTGACTGCCATCTCTGACACTATAGAGATGCTTACCTCACCCCTCTGTGACTGTCAGCTCTGATACTATAGAGATGCTTACCTCACCCCTCTGTGACTGCCAACTCTGACACTATAGAGAGGCTTACCTTACCCCTCTGTGACTGCCATCTCTGACACTATAGAGAGGCTTACCTCACCCCTCTGTGACTGCCAACTCTGACACTATAGAGAGGCTTAGCTCACCCCTCTGTGACTGTCAGCTCTGACACTATAGAGAGGCTTACCTCACCCCTCTGTGACTGCCAACTCTGACACAGTGGACATATGTAACAGAAAAACACCTCTACTGTTTTTGGGCAGAAGCTCACTGTTACCCTACCGACTCTCCCTCCTGCCTCCTACCTCCCACTCCACTTCTCAACCTGCTACTCGTTCCTGGCACTAATTCACTTCCTGATGGTTGGTCTGTGACACGTAGGCATTTATTGCCATGGATGTTGTTCTGGAGGCAGCTCTGCAGAGTGGTCACTAACTGGCACAGACACAAAGTCATAAAAATCTGATTTTCAAACATAACCTTAACACAATGCTAACTATAATGCCTAACCCTAACCTTAAATGATGACTAAAAAGTTAACTTTTGTTTTCATGAATTGTTACAATTTAGTCAATTTTGACTTTGGAGCTGCGCCATCTATCGGAAATCATTCAGTTCTGCCCCTAGGGCAATAAACATCAACCTGCCTGTCACTCTCTCTCTCTCTCTCTCCTTTCTCTCTCTCTCTCTCTCTCCTTCTCTCTCTCTCTCTCTCTCTCTCTCTCTCTCTCTCTGTCTCTCTCTGTGTCTCTCTGTGTCTCTCTCTCTATCTCCCTCCCTCTTCTTCTCTCTGTCTCTCTCTCTCTCTCTCTCTCTCTCTCTCTCTCTCTGTCTCTCTCTCTCTGTGTCTGTCTCTCTCTGTCTGTCTCTCTCTGTCTCTCTCTGTCTCTCTTTCTCGCTCTCTCTATCTCTCTCCTCTCTCCCTCCCCTCCAATCCTCCCCACCTCCCCTGAGTCCCTTCCAGGTTTCATACCTGGTAGTTTGGTGGATGGGACGACCAGCTCTCTGTAACCGAGAGGGAAACCAGTAGCTCCATCTCCTCTATACCATGTTTCTTGTAGGATGACAAGGTCTGTATTTAAGGTTCCTGCTCTTTAAGGTCAAAGGTAGATGACCTCAGTCATTGGATATTCCAGCATGAGATAGTGAAGGCTTTGTGTACCATAGAGTGTTGAATGGTGGTTTGGCCTCTATACACTATCAGTATCTCTTCTCTCCTCTCTCTCTATACAGTATCAATCAGTCTCTCTCTCTATACAGTATCAATCAGTCTCTCTCTCTCTCTATACAGTATCAATCAGTCTCTCTCTCTCTATACAGTATCAATCAGTCTCTCTCTCTCTCTATACAGTATCAATCAGTCTCTCTCTCTCTATACAGTATCAATCAGTCTCTCTCTCTCTCTATACAGTATCAATCAGTCTCTCTCTCTCTATACAGTATCAATCAGTCTCTCTCTCTCTCTATACAGTATCAATCAGTCTCTCTCTATACAGTATCAATCAGTCTCTCTCTCTCTATACAGTATCAATCAGTCTCTCTCTCTCTATACAGTATCAATCAGTCTCTCTCTCTATACAGTATCAATCAGTCTCTCTCTCTCTATACAGTATCAATCAGTCTCTCTCTCTCTATACAGTATCAATCAGTCTCTCTCTCTCTATACAGTATCAATCAGTCTCTCTCTCTCTATACAGTATCAATCAGTCTCTCTCTCTCTATAAAGTATCAATCAGTCTCTCTCTCTCTATACAGTATCAATCAGTCTCTCTCTCTATACAGTATCAATCAGTCTCTCTCTCTCTATACAGTATCAATCAGTCTCTCTCTCTCTATACAGTATCAATCAGTCTCTCTCTCTCTATACAGTATCAATCAGTCTCTCTCTCTCTATACAGTATCAATCAGTCTCTCTCTCTATACAGTATCAATCAGTCTCTCTCTCTCTCAATTCAAGCGGCTTTATTGGCATGGGAAACATGTGTTAACATTGCCAAAGCAAGTGAGGTAGATAATATACACAAGTGAAATAAAAATTAACAGTAAACATTACACATACAGAAGCTTCAAAACAATAAAGACATTACAAATGTCATATTATATATATATATATACAGTGTTTCAACAATGTACAAATGGTTAAAGGACACAAGATAAAATAAATAAGCATAAATATGGGTTGTATTTACAATGGTGTTTGTTCTTCACTGGTTGCCCTATTCTTGTGGCAACAGGTCACAAATCTTGCTGCTGTGATTGCAGACTGGTATTTCACCCAGTAGATAAGGGAGTTTTTCAAAATTGGGTTTGTTTTTGAATTCTTTGTGGATCTGTGTAATCTGAGGGAAATATGTCTCTCTAATATGGTCATACATTGGGCAGGAGGTTAGGAAGTGCAGCTCAGTTTCCACCTCATTTTGTGGACAGTGAGCACATAGCCTGTCTTCTCGAGAGCCATGTCTGCCTACGGCGGCCTTTCTCAATAGCAAGGTTATGCCCACTGAGTCTGTACATAGTCAAAGCTTTCCTTAAGTTTGGTTCAGTCACAGTGGTCAGGTATTCTGCCACTGTGTACTCTCTCGCTCTCTGTCTCTCTGTCTTGCCCAGCTGGCTCAGGGAGCTGTTATCAGGGAGCTGATATCTTCACAAAAGGGAGTTTTCATGTTCCCCTGGTCTCTTTAATGAAGAGATCAAGGAGGAGGGAGGAAGAGTCTAAATTTAGATGTTCTGCCAGAGGAACACTTTGCCCCTGGAACAAGATCATAGTATCATCCTCCTCTTTTCTCCTCTCCTCTCCTCTCCTCTCCTCTCCTCTCCTCTCCTCTCCTCTCCTCTCCTCTCCTCTCCTCCTCCCCCCCTCCTCCTCTCCTCTCCTCTCCTCCTCCTCTCCTCCCCTTCTCTTTGCCTCTCCTCCCCTTCTCTTCTCCTCTCCTCTCCTCTCCTTTCCCCCTCTCCTCTCCTCTCCTCTCCTCTCCTCTCCTCTCCTCTCCTCCTCCTCCTCCTCTCCTCCCCTCCCCTCCCCTCCCCTCCTGCTTTCTTTCCCATTTGCTGCCTCTTCTCCCTATCTGCTCTCTTTAGTAGAAGGCCTATGTAGACAGACAGAAACAAACAGACAAACACAAACCACAAGGCCCACTTCCACTCTTCTCCATCGTGTTTCATTAGTGAGGCTATTTTGTTAAAGCTCTGGTATTTTTCTCCCTGCCTGGCTGACTTCAGGTGTGTCGTTAATGAGAAACCAATCCGGGTGAGCATTGCTGCACAAATCCCCAGAGACAGATCCATTGATTGGTTGATGGGGTAGGTCAGACCAGGTATCACAGTGGTGCTGTTTCCTGATTCGCTAATAACCAATCAGCCGCCAGTTGAACTGTTACCCAGAGACAGAGGGAAGAGAAGGAAAGCGAGAGAGAGAAGCGGTGAGAGAAAGAGAAGAGAGAGAGATGCAAGGGGAGAGAGATAGGTCCCAGTGGGGGAGAGAGAGGTCCCAGGGGGGAGAGAGAGGTCCCAGGGGGGAGAGGGGGGAGAGAGAGGTCTCAGGGGGCAGAGAGAGGTCCCAGAGGTGGAGAAAGGTCCCGGGGGGAGAGAGATGTCCCAGAGGGGGAGAGAGAGGCCCCAGGGGGGGAGAGAGAGGCCCCAGGGGGGGAGAGAGAGGTCCCAGGGAAGGAACGAGAGGTCCCAGGGGGGAGAGAGGCCCCAGGGGGGAGAGAGAGGTTCCAGGGGGGAGAGAGAGGTTCCAGGGGGGAGGGGAAGGTCCCAGGGGAGGAGAGAGAAGTCCCAGGGGGGGGGAGAGAGGTCCCAGGGGGGAGAAAGAGGTCCCAGGGGGGGAGAGAGAGGTCCCAGGGGGGGAGAGAGAGGTCCCATGGGAGGAGAGAGGTCCCAGGGGAGGAGAGAGGTCCCAGGGGAGGAGAGAGGTCCCAGGGAAGGAGAGAGGTCCCAAGGGGGGAGAGTATGTCAACGTCTCAACACTAAATCACAATTACAGGCTAACGTTTTCACCTAATTGAAGCTGTTGTATGAGGACCTCTGTTAGAGTTGCTAGAGGAGAGGAGAGGAGAGGAGAGGAGAGGAGAGGAGAGGAGAGGAGAGGAGAGGAGAGGAGAGGAGAGGAGAGGAGAGGAGAGGAGAGGAGAGGAGAGGGTGATACTATGTGTGTAGTGGTTAAAAAACAAGTTATAATGACTCCAGCCTAAGTGTATGTAAACTTCCAGTGAATTATAAATTAAATTAAAAATGAAATAATAACATTTTAATTTGACCACTATTGTCTCAGAAAAATAACCCTGTAGCAAACAGATTTGATTTAATTTAATCCAAAATGTTGCTTGATGGATTAGACTTTGAAAAGGCCAATACCATGCAAATACAGTTGAAGTGGGTAGTTTACATACACTTTGGTTGGAGTCATTAAAACTCGTTTTTCAACCACTCCACACATTTCTTGCTAACAAACTATAGTTTTGGCAAGTCGGTTAGGACATCTACTTTGTGCATTACACAAGTCAAATCATCTCAGTTTAATCCATTTTAAATTCAGGCTGTAACACAACAAATTGTGAAAAAGTCAAGGGGTGTGAATGCTTTCTGAAGGCACTGCATCTACCTGAAATACCTCGTACCTCTGCACATTGATCTGGTACTTCCTGTATATAGCTCCACATTGATCTGGTACGTCCTGTGTATAGCTCCACATTGATCTGGTACTTCCTGTATATATCTCCACATTGATCTGGTACGTCCTGTATATAGCTCCACATTGATCTGGTACTTCCTGTATATAGCTCCACATTGATCTGGCACGTCCTGTATATAGCTCCACATTGATCTGGTACTTCCTGTATATAGCTCCACATTGATCTGGTACTGGTACTCCCTGTATATAGATCCACATTGATCTGGTACTCCCTGTATATAGCTCCACATTGATCTGGTACGTCCTGTATATAGCTCCACATTGATCTGGTACTTCCTGTATATAGCTCCACATTGATCTGGTACTGGTACTCCCTGTATATAGATCCACATTGATCTGGTACTCCCTGTATATAGCTCCACATTGATCTGGTACGTCCTGTATATAGCTCCACATTGATCTGGTACTTCCTGTATATAGCTCCACATTGATCTGGTACTTCCTGTATATAGCTCCACATTGATCTGGTACTTCCTGTATATAGCTCCACATTGATCTCTTACTGGTACTTCCTGTATATAGCTCCACATTGATCTGGTACGTCCTGTATATAGCTCCACATTGATCTGGTACTTCCTGTATATAGCTCCACATTGATCTGGTACTTCCTGTATATAGCTCCACATTGATCTGGTACTTCCTGTATATAGCTCCACATTGATCTGGTACGTCCTGTATATAGCTCCACATTGATCTGGTACTTCCTGTATATAGCTCCACATTGATCTGGTACTTCCTGTATATAGCTCCACATTGATCTGGTACTTCCTGTATATAGCTCCACATTGATCTGGTACTTCCTGTATATAGCTCCACATTGATCTGGTACTTCCTGTATATAGCTCCACATTGATCTGGTACTTCCTGTATATAGCTCCACATTGATCTGGTACTTCCTGTATATAGCTCCACATTGATCTGGTACTGGTACTCCCTGTATATAGCTCCACATTGATCTGGTTCTTCCTGTATTTAGCTCCACATTGATCTGGTACTTCCTGTATATAGCTCCACATTGATCTGGTACTTCCTGTATATAGCTCCACATTGATCTGGTACTTCCTGTATATAGCTCCACATTGATCTGGTACTTCCTGTATATAGCTCCACATTGATCTGGTACTTCCTGTATATAGCTCCACATTGATCTGGTACTTCCTGTATATAGCTCCATTCTTGTGTATTTTATTCATCTTGCTTTACTATTTTATTTTAAATTGTATAATAAAAGAAACTGCGTCAATGGGAAGAGTTTGTAAGTAAGGATTTCACAGTAAAGTTTACACCTGTTGTATTTGGTCGCGTTTGACAAATAAAATTTGACTGATTTGAATTTTGATTTCAGCTCTGTGGAGATTTCCACAATAATCATGAAAATCATTGATCAACCCATTCCCGGTCATTTGATTGTGCTATTAGATCAAGCACATCTTGTTGTATAAATAAAAAATATCTGACATTGTTTTTTCCACTAGGAAATTGGATTGTTCTTTTAAATGGTTGAATGCACAGTGATGACACATTGTGAATTTCCAGCTGTCTTTATGGAGTGGGCGAATCGATGTTGAAATCTCATTGATCAACTGAATTTTTACCCACATTTCCACGTTGAAATGACTTGATGTGCCCAGTGGGTAGTGTTTCCACTGTTCACTCAGACCTAGGCGTTATCCGAAATGGCTCCCTTTTCCGAATGTAGGTCACTGCTTTCAACCAGAGCCCTTTGACAAGGGCCCATAAGAGGGAACACAGGTGTAAATAGTCTATAGGAAATAGGTCAAAAGTGAGAACTGGGATACGTCTGTCTGTCTCACTCTCTAAAACGCTAAAATATGAAACACCATCCTCTCCCAAACCCTAGCCTCCATACAGTGTTATGTCCACTATTTTTATTTTATTATTATTTTTATTTAATTAAATTTAATCAGGCAAGTCAGTTACGAACAAATTATTTTACAATGACGGCCTCCACCGTCCAAACCTGGATGACGCTGGGCCAATTGTGCGCCGCCCTGTGGTACTCCCAATCACGGCCGGTTGTGATACAGCCTGGATTCAAACCAGGGTGTCTGTTGTAATGCCTCTAGCACTGAGATGCAGGGCCTTTAGACCGCTTTGCCACTCGGGAGTCCGAGCCAGTACTTCCACTAGAGGAAGCATTGAAGCTATATGGAAACGGGTTTGTTGTTGTGTCCAACTAAGCTTATAAATCTACTCTTGACTCAGAAACCAACACAGCTTTCATATGACAGTTATTAGGTCTTTGTGTTTTTGTTGTTTTCTATTTGAAACACAGGAAGTGCTCTGAATACCAACTACCTTATTAGGGTAGTAAACACAGGAAGTGCTCTGAATACCAACTACCTTATTAGGGTAGTAAACACAGGAAGTGCTCTGAATACCAAATACCTTATTAGGGTAGTAAACACAGGAAGTGCTCTGAATACCAACTACCTTATTAGGGTAGTAAACACAGGAAGTGCTCTGAATACCAACTACCTTATTAGGGTAGTAAACACAGGAAGTGCTCTGAATACCAACTACCTTATTAGGGTAGTAAACACAGGAAGTGCTCTGAATACCAACTACCTTATTAGGGTAGTAAACACAGGAAGTGCTCTGAATACCAACTACCTTATTAGGGTAGTAAACACAGGAAGTGCTCTGAATACCAACTACCTTATTAGAGTAGTAAACACAGGAAGTGCTCTGAATACCAACTACCTTATTAGGGTAGTAAACACAGGAAGTGCTCTGAATACCAACTACCTTATTAGGGTAGTAAATACAGGAAGTGCTCTGAATACCAACTACCTTATTAGGGTAGTAAACACAGGAAGTGCTCTGAATACCAACTACCTTATTAGGGTAGTAAACACAGGAAGTGCTCTGAATACTAACTACCTTATTAGGGTAGTAAACACAGGAAGTGCTCTGAATACCAACTACCTTATTAGGGTAGTAAACACAGGAAGTGCTCTGAATACCAACTACCTTATTAGGGTAGTAAACACAGGAAGTGCTCTGAATACCAACTACCTTATTAGGGTAGTAAACACAGGAAGTGCTCTGAATACCAACTACCTTATTAGAGTAGTAAACACAGGAAGTGCTCTGAATACCAACTACCTTATTAGGGTAGTAAACACAGGAAGTGCTCTGAATACCAACTACCTTATTAGGGTAGTAAACACAGGAAGTGCTCTGAATACCAACTACCTTATTAGGGTAGTAAACACAGGAAGTGCTCTGAATACCAACTACCTTATTAGGGTAGTAAACACAGGAAGTGCTCTGAATACCAACTACCTTATTAGGGTAGTAAACACAGGAAGTGCTCTGAATACCAACTACCTTATTAGGGTAGTAAACACAGGAAGTGCTCTGAAAACCAACTACCTTATTAGGGTAGTAAACACAGGAAGTGCTCTGAAAACCAACTACCTTATTAGGGTAGTAAACACAGGAAGTGCTCTGAATACCAACTACCTTATTAGGGTAGTAAACACAGGAAGTGCTCTGAATACCAACTACCTTATTAGGGTAGTAAACACAGGAAGTGCTCTGAATACCAACTACCTTATTAGGGTAGTAAACACAGGAAGTGCTCTGAATACCAACTACCTTATTAGGGTAGTAAACACAGGAAGTGCTCTGAATACCAACTACCTTATTAGGGTAGTAAACACAGGAAGTGCTCTGAATACCAACTACCTTATTAGGGTAGTAAACACAGGAAGTGCTCTGAATACCAACTACCTTATTAGAGTAGTAAACACAGGAAGTGCTCTGAATACCAACTACCTTATTAGGGTAGTAAACACAGGAAGTGCTCTGAATACCAACTACCTTATTAGGGTAGTAAACACAGGAAGTGCTCTGAATACCAACTACCTTATTAGGGTAGTAAACACAGGAAGTGCTCTGAATACCAACTACCTTATTAGGGTAGTAAACACAGGAAGTGCTCTGAATACCAACTACCTTATTAGGGTAGTAAACACAGGAAGTGCTCTGAATACCAACTACCTTATTAGGGTAGTAAACACAGGAAGTGCTCTGAATACCAACTACCTTATTAGGGTAGTAAACACAGGAAGTGCTCTGAATACCAAATACCTTATTAGGGTAGTAAACACAGGAAGTGCTCTGAATACCAACTACCTTATTAGGGTAGTAAACACAGGAAGTGCTCTGAAAACCAACTACCTTATTAGGGTAGTAAACACAGGAAGTGCTCTGAATACCAACTACCTTATTAGGGTAGTAAACACAGGAAGTGCTCTGAATACCAACTACCTTATTAGGGTAGTAAACACAGGAAGTGCTCTGAATACCAACTACCTTATTAGGGTAGTAAACACAGGAAGTGCTCTGAATACCAACTACCTTATTAGGGTAGTAAACACAGGAAGTGCTCTGAATACCAACTACCTTATTAGGGTAGTAAACACAGGAAGTGCTCTGAATACCAACTACCTTATTAGGGTAGTAAACACAGGAAGTGCTCTGAATACCAACTACCTTATTAGGGTAGTAAACACAGGAAGTGCTCTGAATACCAACTACCTTATTAGGGTAGTAAACACAGGAAGTGCTCTGAATACCAACTACCTTATTAGGGTAGTAAACACAGGAAGTGCTCTGAATACCAACTACCTTATTAGGGTAGTAAACACAGGAAGTGCTCTGAATACCAACTACCTTATTAGGGTAGTAAACACAGGAAGTGCTCTGAATACCAACTACCTTATTAGGGTAGTAAACACAGGAAGTGCTCTGAATACCAACTACCTTATTAGGGTAGTAAACACAGGAAGTGCTCTGAATACCAACTACCTTATTAGGGTAGTAAACACAGGAAGTGCTCTGAATACCAACTACCTTATTAGGGTAGTAAACACAGGAAGTGCTCTGAATACCAACTACCTTATTAGGGTAGTAAACACAGGAAGTGCTCTGAATACCAACTACCTTATTAGGGTAGTAAACACAGGAAGTGCTCTGAATACCAACTACCTTATTAGGGTAGTAAACACAGGAAGTGCTCTGAATACCAACTACCTTATTAGGGTAGTAAACACAGGAAGTGCTCTGAATACCAACTACCTTATTAGGGTAGTAAACACAGGAAGTGCTCTGAATACCAACTACCTTATTAGGGTAGTAAACACAGAGACACAGAAGGAAGAAGAAATGTATATTTCTCATCAGAGTAGGGCCCCAAACCCCCTGCGAGCCGCATCGAGTCGGACTGGCGATCCAATTCAGCTTTGATCGAGGAGTATTGCCTTTTCAGCCCTATTGGCCCCAAACCCCCTGCGAGCCGCATCGAGTCGGACTGGCGATCCAATTCAGCTTTGATCGAGGAGTATTGCCTTTTCAGCCCTATTGGCCCCAAACCCCCTGCGAGCCGCATCGAGTCGGACTGGCGATCCAATTCATCTTTGATCGAGGAGTATTGCCTTTTCAGCCCTATTGGCCCCAAACCCCCTGCGAGCCGCATCGAGTCGGACTGGCGATCCAATTCATCTTTGATCGAGGAGTATTGCCTTTTCAGCCCTATTGGCCCCAAACCCCCTGCGAGCCGCATCGAGTCGGACTGGCGATCCAATTCAGCTTTGATCGAGGAGTATTGCCTTTTCAGCCCTATTGGCCCCAAACCCCCTGCGAGCCACATCGAGTCGGACTGGCGATCCAATTCATCTTTGATCGAGGAGTATTGCCTTTTCAGCCCTATTGGCCCCAAACCCCCTGCGAGCCGCATCGAGTCGGACTGGCGATCCAATTCATCTTTGATCGAGGAGTATTGCCTTTTCAGCCCTATTGGCCCCAAACCCCCTGCGAGCCGCATCGAGTCGGACTGGCGATCCAATTCAGCTTTGATCGAGGAGTATTGCCTTTTCAGCCCTATTGGCCCCAAACCCCCTGCGAGCCGCATCGAGTCGGACTGCCGATCCAATTCAGCTTTGATCGAGGAGTATTGCCTTTTCAGCCCTATTGGCCCCAAACCCCCTGCGAGCCGCATCGAGTCGGACTGGCGATCCAATTCAGCTTTGATCGAGGAGTATTGCCTTTTCAGCCCTATTGGCCCCAAACCCCCTGCGAGCCGCATCGAGTCGGATTGGCGATCCAATTCAGCTTTGATCGAGGAGTATTGCCTTTTCAGCCCTATTGGCGCTCCAAACGAAGCAAACTTATCGAGTGGTTGATCAAAACTCACATGAAACTCCGTGACCCAAGGATCTAAAGTTACTTCAGGAAGATGGTTGACAAATGGAAGTAATTGTAAGTAATCATAACTTCACGCCCTGACCTCAACCCCATAGAACACTTTTGGGATGAATTCGGAACGCCGACTGCGAGCCAGGCCTAATCGCCCCAACATCAGTGCCCGACCTCATTAATGCTCTTGTGGCTGAATGGAAGCAAGTCCCCCTGCAGCAATGTTCCAACATCTAGTGGAAAGCCTTCCCAGAAGAGTGGAGGCTGTTATAGCAGCAATGTTCCAACATCTAGTGGAAAGCCTTCCCAGAAGAGTGGAGGCTGTTATAGCAGAAAAGGGGGGACATACTCCCTATTAATAATGCCCATGATTTAGGAAGGAGATGTTCGACCAGCACATATCCACCTACTTTTGGTCATGTATTGTGTGCAGCCCATCTGTGTATAGACCTTGAAAGGTTTGGTATACAGTGTCTACAGAGCCTTTAGAAAGTATTCACACCCCTTGACTTTTTCCACGTTTTGTGTCTGAATTTAAAATGGATTACATTTAGATTTGTTTTGTCACACAATGCCAAGTGGAAGTTTTTTTTTTTTTTTTTGTTTACAAATCTAGTTTTAAAAAATGTTACCTGAAATGTCTTGAGTAAATCATTTATTTTTCATAACAACCTCATCTCTGTACGCCACACATACAATTATCTGTAAGGTCCTTTAGTCGAGCTGTGAATGTCAAACACAGATTCAACCACAAAGACCAGGGAGGTTTTCCAAGGCCTCACGAAGAAGGGCACCTATTGGTAGATGGGTAAAAAAACAGACATTGAATATCCCTTTGAGCATGGTGAAGTTATTAATTACACTTTGGTCAATACACCCAGTCAATACTAAGATACCGCTCAGGGATTTGACCATGAGGCCAATGATACATTTAAAATGTAAAGT
>NC_050572.1:5859793-5937293 GCF_013265735.2 Oncorhynchus mykiss | reverse complement strand
ACTGATACGCTGGAGAAGTGTGCTCTTCATGGATGAATCTCGGTTTCAACTGTACCAGACAGATGTCAACGTTGTGAACTGAGTGGCACATGGTGGTGGCTGGGTAATGGTATGGACAGGCGTAAGCTACGGACAACACAGAGAAACTGTGACCAGACCCTGAGGCCCATTGTCGTGCCATTCATCCGCCGCCATCACCTCATGTTTCAGCGTGATAATGCACTGCCCAATGTCGCAACGATCTGTACACAATTCCTGGATGCTGAAAATGTCCCAGTTCTTCAAAGGCCTGCATACTCACCAGACATGTCACCCATTCAGCATGTTTGGGATGCTCTGGATCTATGTGTACGACAGCGTGTTCAGCCATTGAAAAGGAGTGAGAACCTTCCACAGACCACAATTAACAGCCTGATCAACTCTATGTGAAGGAGATGTGTCGTGAATGAGGCAAACAGTGGTCACGCTAGATACTGACTGGTTTTCTGATGCACGTCCTTACCTTTTTTTAAAGGTATCTGTGACCAAAAGATTGTTACAGGCTTTGGTTTTTTCATTTATGTTTTGAGGTTGGACAATAGCATGTACAGCTTGTTAGCACGTATAGATCGTTAGCATGTATAGCTTGTTAGCACGTAGGGTGCACTGATTGGTGCCACCTCGTTAGTCAGTATGTGTTATACCTGCTGGTTGCCATCTCCATAGTGATTCACCTGTGCTGGCCTTTATTTGATTTCACTGTGTTTTTTGTATTGGTCCACCTTTTTGGTTTGCTTCCTGTTTTCCCGGGTTTTTTCTTTTGTTTGCCTCTTCGTGGGCAAATTTAGTGGCTGTGTTTTAGGTTCCAGTTGTTACTAGTCAGTGGACATGAGTATCTTTCTCCTGAAACCCCACCTGTTTGATTTTGGTTGTTGTTATCGAAATTCTATGTTTGTACCCTCTTTTTTGGTTGAGTGACACGATTTGGTTTTCTTTCTGGGGAACGTAACAAAATGGAGTCTCATCTGGTACATTGTTCCTATGATAGTGACTCTAATCTCCTACTCTGAAGCTCTGCTATTTGAGTGTTGAAAATACACTTTTTGTGGTAGAGTTTCTGTCAATGACATCCACCCTGAGGGGTTGTAAGAAAAGTGGCATAAAAACACAAGCTAATTAAATAAAGCCATGGACTTTAAGTGGGAAGTGTTTGTGGAAAGCCCTCTACTTGTGGACGTTGCCAGATTCATATACAAAGGGGAATCTGCTCATAATCTCAAAGCATTATGACATCAGGGTAGCATCTGACGAATCCAAAAGCAGTAGTTAAAAAGTTGATTGTTGCTGCTTTGATGGAGGAGGATGAAAAGGGTCCTACGGGTGGTAGAGTACACCCCATAGACATGCGACTGAGAATGCTAGAACTAACATTAGGAGCAACAGAAATTAGAGCTTGGACTCATGGAAATGGAAAGAGAATGTGAGGAGAGAAAAAAAAAAAAAAGTCCAGATAAAATATTTAATAAATATTTTATAATTAATAAATGGCCATAATCACCTCCATACACACCTGGCTAATTTGATGGGTCATGTAATCATCTGGTGAAGTGGATTATTTTGTTTAGACATGTAGCTAGCTAGCTAGCTAAACAATAAACCATAATCCCAACCCATACAGTACAAATGGATTGTCATAGCTAGCCACCATGCATGAAATGCTGTCGTATGAATCTGCAGGTAGTTAACCAACTAGGTTCGATATTAGCCAGCTAGCTAAAATTAAGCTATAACTAGCAATGCAAATGAATTTCGGACATAGAAATAATATATTCACACTGATCAGACACGTCATGTTATCTAGCGAGCCAGCTAGCTAACAGTAAACTTTAACTTGCAATGAAAACGACTTCCTGACAAAATTAGAAACGTATATTATCTGATAATGTAGCTAGACTCTTATGGATGAACGCTTCACAGCAGACTGGAACCACTTTCAATAAGAACGTCCGGCTGTGTCGTTTCCGTTTTCTTTGTAGTTTCAGCTTGTTTGGTCCGTTGTGTCAAGACACTCAGGTTCACACTGACCGTGTGCAGAAAGTAGTACATCACAACTTGTTCCCACTGATCTTTGTCGATAGCGCCTGCTATATTCAGGCTATGTTGTTGAGAGTAATGGCAGCAGTTCTTTATGGCTAACATGATATCTTTAAAAAAAAGCTGCGGTAGCAGGGATTATCTACACGTACTGACCAGCTCATGTTATAGACAGAAGCGCGCTACATGGCAGACCAATCCAAACTCATCTCTCGGCATGTCCAGCCCACTCATCATCTCAGCCAATCATGGCTGGTGGGAAGGTTCTTTTTCCGTGACTAAACCAACTAAATAATTTAACCCTTTTATTTGTATTTACAGATTTCATACAAGTTTGTTATTAAGGCATAAGAAAGTTCACGTTTCCGCCAAAAAAACGCTTTTAGAAAATGTATGCATAAATATAATATAAATATATTTACAAAAAATCTATTCTGTTTTTTTTTTTTCATGAGGGCTCTTTTGCCACTACACCAAAATACACCAAAATGCCAGAAAGACAAAAATAATCAAAGAAAACACCTCAGTGTAGCGTATAGATTATAAATAGCACAAGAATGATACATTTATGGATTGAAGCTATTGTTTTCTCTTTATTCAACCCGCCCGGCTAAACCTAAACCCGCTGTCGACGGATATAAACTTTGGGGTTATGAGTTACCAGCATTGGTGTGTGTGTGTGTGTGTGTGTGTGTGTGTGTGTGTGTGTGTGTGTGTGTGTGTGTGTGTGTGTGTGTGTGTGTGTGTGTGTGTGTGTGTGTGTGTGTGTGTGTGTGTGTGTGTCCACTGGGGATTGTAGTATTACTCAGCCAGCCTGAATCCAACAAACTGTGTTAGGTTTAGAACAGAAACTCTGGATGTATCCTAAATGAAAACCTATTCCCTATATAGTGCACTACTATAGACCAGAGCCCTATTCCCTATATAGTGCACTACTTTAGACCATAGCCCTATTCCCTATATACTGCACTACTATAGACCAGAGCCCTATTCCCTATATAGTGCACTACTATAGACCAGAGCCCTATTCCCTATATACTGCACTACTTTAGACCAGAGCCCTATTCCCTATATAGTGCACTACTTTAGACCAGAGCCCTATTCCCTATATACTGCACTACTTTAGACCAGAGCCCTATTCCCTATATAGTGCACTACTTTAGAACAGAGCCCAATTCCCTATATAATGCACTACTATAGACCAGTGCCCTATTCCCTATATAGTGCACTACTTTAGACCAAAGCACTATGTCACCCTAAATAGTACACTACTCTAGACCAGAGCCCTATGGCACCCTAAATAGTGCACTACTTTTGACCAGAGTCCTATGACACCCTATTCCCTATATAGTGCACTACTTTTGACCAGAGCCCTATGACACCCTATTCCCTATATAGTGCACTACTTTAGACCAGAGTCCATAGGCACTCATCCTCTCACAGCATTGTAGACTATCGCTGGTTATGTAATGGTTAATTTTAGCTGCTGCACGACACTCTGAAAGACCAAAAATACACTCAGTATGAGACAACCCGTCTCATCCACGGCACAGGATGTATTTGTATCTGAACTGCTCGGCATCGCTAGGGCCAAGAGTGTTTTCTGATAACCCCAGAGAATCAAATCAAATGTATTTAAATAGCTCTTCTTACATCAGCTGATATCTCAAAGTGCTGTACAGAAACCCAGCCTAAAACCCCCAAACAGCAAGCAATGCAGGTGTAGAAGCTCGGTGGCTAGGAAAAACTCCCTAGAAAGGCCAAAACCTAGGAAGAAACCTAGAGAGGAACCAGGCTATGTGGGGTGGCCAGTCCTCTTCTGGCTGTGCCGGGTGGAGATTATAACAGAACATGGCCAAGATGTTCAAATTTTCATAAATGACCAGCATGGTCAAATAATAATAATCACAGTAGTTGTCGAGGGTGCAGCAAGTCAGCACCTCAGGAGTAAATGTCAGTTGGCTTTTCATAGCCGATCATTGAGAGTATCTCTACCATTCCTGCTGTCTCTAGAGAGTTGAAAACAGCAGGTCTGGGACAGGTAGCACATCCGGTGAACAGGTCAGGGTTCCATAGCAGCAGGCAGAACAGTTGAACTGGAGCAGTAGCACGGCCAGGTGGACTGGGGACAGCAAGGAGTCATCATGCCAGGTAGTCCTGAGGCATGGTCCTGGGGCTCAGGTCCTCCGAGAGAGAGAAAGAAAGAAAGAAATAAAGAAAGAAAGAAAGAAAGAGAGAGAGAATTAGAGAGAGCATACTTAAATTCACACAGGACACCGGATAAGAGAGGAGAAATACTCCAGATATAACAAACTGACCCTAGCCCCCCGACACATAAACTACTGCAGCATAAATACTGGAGGCTGAGACTGGAGGGGTCAGGAGACACTGTGGCCCCATCCGATGATACCCCCGGACAGGGCCAAACAGGCAGGATATAACCCCACCCACTTTGCCAAAGCACAGTCCCCACACCACTAAAGGGATATCTTCAACCACCAACTTACCATCCTGAGACAAGGCCGAGTATAGCCCACAAAGATCTCCTCCACTGCACAACCCAAGGGGGGGCACCAACCCAGACAGGAAGATCACATCAGTGACTCAACCCACTGAAGTGACGCACCCCTCCTAGAGACAGCATGGAAGAGCACCAGTAAGCCAGTGACTCAGCCCCTGTAATAGGGTTAGAGGAAGAGAATCGCAGTGGAGAGAGGGGAACCGGCCAGGCAGAGACAGCAAGGGCAATCTGATGGCCCTGAGATAGAAGCTGTTTTTCAGTCTCTGGATGATAGCGGGGTGAACAGGCAGTGGCTCGGGTGGTTGTTGTCCTTGATGATCTTTTTAGCCTTCCTGTGACAGCGGGTGCTGTAGGTGTCCTGGAGGGCAGGTAGTTTTCCCCCGGTGATGCGTTTGTGGGGGGTTTAGACCAGAGCCCTGTGGCTCCCTATAACCTATATAGTGGCACTACTATAGACAAGAGCCCTATTCCCTATATAGTGGTACTACTATAGACAAGAGCCCTATTCCCTATATAGTACACTACTATAGACCAGAGCCCTATTCCCTATATAGTACACTACTTTAAACCAGAGCCCTATTCCCTAAATAGTGCATGACTTTAGACCAGAGCCCTATTCCCTATATAGTACACAGCCAACTCCTTATGACAGATGGGTCATAACAATATACTATAATATATAATAATATACTATAATATATAATAATATACTATAATATAGAATAATATACTATAATATATAATAATATACTATAATATAGAATAATATACTATAATATATAATAATATACTATAATATATAATAATATACTATAATATAGAATAATATACTATAATATATAATAATATACTATAATATAGAATAATATACTATGATATATAATAATATACTATAATATAGAATAATATACTATAATATAGAATAATATACTATAATATATAATAATATACTATAATATAGAATAATATACTATAATATATAATAATATACTATAATATAGAATAATATACTATGATATATAATAATATACTATAATATATAATAATATACTATAATATAGAATAATATACTATAATATATAATAATATACTATAATATAGAATAATATACTATGATATATAATAATATACTATAATATAGAATAATATACTATGATATATAATAATATACTATAATATATAATAATATACTATAATATAGAATAATATACTATAATATATAATAATATACTATAATATATAATAATATACTATAATATAGAATAATATACTATAATATATAATAATATACTATAATATATAATAATATACTATAATATATAATAATATACTATAATATAGAATAATATACTATAATATATAATAATATACTATAATATAGAATAATATACTATGATATATAATAATATACTATAATATATAATAATATACTATAATATAGAATAATATACTATAATATATAATAATATACTATAATATAGAATAATATACTATAATATATAATAATATATTATAATATACTATAATAGATAATAATATACTATAATATATAAAATATCAGTTATATACTGAGATGGTCTGACTGAAGGAGAGAAAAAGAGGTAGAGAGTAAGAGACAGGGGGAAAGGAGGAGAGGAGGATGGATAAGAGGAGGAGAGGAAACAAATGTAGTATAAAAGTAATGGTGAGAGGGATGGAGAGGAGAGGAGTGGAGAGAGGGATGAGAGGAGGAGAAAGGAGAGAAGGAGACAGGGATGGAGAGAAGAGGAAAGGAGAGAGGAGAGGAATGGGGAGAGGGATGGAGAGGAAAGGAAAGGGGAGAGGGATGGAGAGGAGAGAGCAAAGGAAAGGAAAGGAAAGGAGAGGAGAGGAAAGGAAAGGGGAGAGGGTGGAGAGGAGAGGAAAGGAGAGGAGAGGAAAGGAAAGGAGAGAGGGATGGAGAGGAGAGGAAAGGAGAGAGGAGAGGAACGGGGAGAGGGATGGAGAGGAGAGGAAAGGAGAGAGGAGAGGAAAGGAGAGGAGAGGAAAGGAAAGGAGAGAGGGATGGAGAGGAGAGGAGAGAGGGATGGAGAGGAGAGGAAAGGAGAGGAGAGGAAAGGAGAGGAGAAGAAAGGAAATGAGAGAGGGATGGAGAGGAGAGGAGAGGAGAGAGTGTTGGAAAGGAGAGAGGAATGGAGAGGAGAGGAAATGAGAGAGGGTTGGAGAGGAGAGAGGGATGGAGAGGAGAGAGGGATGGAGAGGAGAGGAAAGGAGAGGAGAGAGGGATGGGGAGGAGAGGAAAGGAGAGGAGAGAGGGATGGAGAGGAGAGGAAAGGAGAGGAGAGAGGGATGGAGAGGAGAGGAAAGGAGAGGAGAGGAAAGGAGAGGAGAGGAAAGGAAAGGAGAGAGGGATGGAGAGGAGAAGAGAGGAGAGGAGACGAGAGAGTGTTGGAAAGGAGAGAGGAATGGAGAGGAGAGGAAATGAGAGAGGGTTGGAGAGAAGAGAGGGATGGAGAGGAGAGGAGAGGAGAGGAGAGGAGAGGAGAGGAGAGGAGAGGAGAGGAGAGGAGAGGAGAGGAGAGGAGAGGAGAGGAGAGGAGAGGGGGATGGAGAGGAAAGGAAAGGGGAGAGGGATGGAGAGGAGAGGAGATAGGGATGGAGAGGTGAGGAAAGGAGAGGAAAGGAGAGGAGAGGAGAGAGGGATGGAGAGGTGAGGAAAGGAGAGGAAAGGAGAGGAGAGGAGAGAGGGATGGAGAGGTGAGGAAAGGAGAGGAGAGGAAAGGAGAGGAGAGGAAAGGAAATGAGAGAGGGATGGCGAGGAGAGGAGTGGAGAGAGTGTTGGAAAGGAGACAGGATTGGAGAGGAGAGGAAAGGAGAGGAGAGGAAAGGAGAGGAGAGAGGGATGGAGAGGAGAGGAGAGGAGAGGAGAGAGTGTTGGAAAGGAGAGAGGAATGGAGAGGAGAGGAAATGAGAGAGGGTTGGAGAGGAGAGAGGGATGGAGAGGAGAGGAGAGAGGGTTGGAGAGGAGAGGAGAGGAGAGGAGAGGAGAGGAGAGGAGAGGAGAGGAGAGGAGAGGAGAGAGGGATGGAGATGAGAGGAGAGGAGGAGAGAGGGTTGGAGAGGAGAGGAGAGGAAAGGAGAGAGGGATGGAGAGGAGAGGAGAGAAGAGAAGGTGAGAGGCATGGAGAGGAGGGGGGTAGCTACAGGGCAGGTGATAGAGATGAACAGGAGGGATACTCATCTGGAGTGGAGAGAAATTATAGTATCCAGGCCTTCATAATGAATAGGTTCAGAGTCAGCCCCAACCCTAGGTTTGTACACCACCCACCCAGGACAGAGAGCACCCCTACCAGCCTGGAACAAGACATAAACAGATGCTGAACTGTCTCTTCTTCCCCTACAGAACAGACACTACCTCCCCACAGAACAGACACTACCTCCCCACAGAACAGACACCTCCTCCCCACAGAACAGACACCTCCTCCCCACAGAACAGACACTACCTCCCCACAGAACAGACACTACCTCCCCACAGAACAGACACCTCCTCCCCACAGAACAGACACTACCTCCCCACAGAACAGACACCTCCTCCCCACAGAACAGACACTTCCTCCCCACAGAACAGACACTTCCTCCCTACAGAACAGACACCTCCTCCCCACAGAACCGACACTTCCTCCCTACAGAACAGACACCTTCTCCCTACAGAACAGACACCTCCTCCCTACAGAACAGACACCTCCTCCCCACAGAACAGACACCTTCTCCCTACAGAACAGACACCTCCTCCCTACAGAACAGACACCTCCTCCCCACAGAACCGACACTTCCTCCCTACAGAACAGACACTTTCTCCCCACAGAACAGACACTCTCTCCCTACAGAACAGACACCTTCTCCCTACAGAACAGACACCTCCTCCCTACAGAACAGACACCTCCTCCCCACAGAACAGACACCTCCTCCTCACAGAACAGACACCTCCTCCCCACAGAACAGACACCTCCTCGCCACAGAACAGACACCTCCTCCCCACAGAACAGACAACTCCTCCCCACAGAACAGACAACTCCTCCCCACAGAACCGACACTTCCTCCCTACAGAACAGACACTTTCTCCCCACAGAACAGACACTCTCTCCCTACAGAACAGACACCTTCTCCCTACAGAACAGGCACCTCCTCCCCACAGAACAGACACCTCCTCCTCACAGAACAGACACCTCCTCCCTACAGAACAGACACCTCCTCCCCACAGAACAGACACCTCCTCCCCACAGAACAGACACCTCCTCCCTACAGAACAGACACCTCCTCCCCACAGAACAGACACCTCAACAACAAATTCAATCCCTTTTAGACAACTTCCTGGACAAAACATTCCACTGTAATAGTGAAGGTGTAAACTTGGCAGTAGAAAATCTAAACAGTATATTTGACCTCTCAGCTTCCCTATCAAATCTAAAAATCAAAAATCAAGTCAAGCAGAAAACTTAAGAAAATTGACATCAATGACAAATGGTTTGATGAAGAATGCAAAAACCTTCTGAAAGAAATTGAGAAACCTGTCCAACCGAAAACATACAGACCCAGAAAACCTGAGTCTACGCCTTCACTATGGTGAATCACTAAAACAATACAGAAATACACTACGGAAAACGAAGGAACAGCATGTCAGAAATCAGCTCGATGTAATTGAAGAATCCATAGACTCTAAACACTTCTGGGAAAATTGGAAAACACTAAACAAACAACAACATGAAGAGTTACAGTATCTATCCAAAACAGAGATGTGTGGATAAACCACTTCTCCAGTCTTTTTGGCTCTATAACACAGAACAAACAGCAACAGCATATGCATGATCAAATATAAATCTTAGAATCAACTATTAAAGACTACCAGAACCCACTGGATTCTCCAATTACATTGGATGAACTACAGGACAAAATACAAACCCTCCAACCCCAAAAGGAACTGTGGTGTTGATGGTTTCCTGCTGGTTTCATGCTGATCATTTATGAACATTTGAACATCTTGGCCATGTTCTGTTATAATCTCCACCCGGCACAGCCAGAAGAGGACTGGCCATCCCACATATGCTCTCTCTAATTCTCTCTTTCTTTCTCTCTCTCGGAGGACCTGAGCCCTAGGACCATGCCCCAGGAATACCTGACATGATGACTCCTTGCTGTCCCCAGTCCACCTGACTGTGCTGCTGCTCCAGTTTCAACTATTCTGCCTTATTATTATTCGACCATGCTGGTCATTTATGAACATTTGAACATCTTGACCATGTTTTGTTATAATCTCCACCCGGCACAGCCAGAAGAGGACTGGCCACCCCACATAGCCTGGTTCCTCTCTAGGTTTCTTCCTAGGTTTTGGCCTTTCTAGGGAGTTTTTCCTAGCCACCGTGCTTCTTCACCTGCATTGCTTGCTGTTTGGGGTTTTAGGCTGGGTTTCTGTACAGCACTTTGAGATATCAGCTGATGTACGAAGGGCTATATAAAATAAATTTGATTGATTGATTGATTGATTTCCTCAATGAAATGATGAAATATACGGACAACTAATTCCAATTGGCTATACTAAAACTCTTTAACATCATCCTTAGCTCTGTTATATTCCCCAGTATTTGGAACCAAGGACTTATCACCCCAATCCACAAAATTGGCCTACAGCAGCACCTAGATCTTCCGCACAGATTCTGTCAGACCTGGGCCCTGACAGACAATCTCAGTAAGACAACAATAATGGTGTTCCAAAAAAGGTCCAGTTGCCAGGACAACGCATACAAATTCCATCTAGACACCGTTGCCCTAGAGCACACAAAAAAACGATACAAACCTCGGCCTAAACATCAGCGCCACGGGAAACTTCCAAAAAGCTGTGAACGATTTGAGAGACAAGGCAAGAAGGGCATTCTATGACATCAAAAGGAACATCAAATTTGACATACCAATTAGGATCTGGCTAAAAAATACTTCTGGAACCCATTGCCCTTTATGGTTGTACCGGTACACCCTGTATATAGTCTCCACATTGACTCTGTACCGTAACACCCTGTATATAGTCTCCACATTGACTCTGTACTGGTACCCCCTGTATATAGCCTCCACATTGACTCTGTACCGGTACCCCCTGTATATAGCCTCCACATTGACTCTGTACCGGTACCCCCTGTATATAGCCTCCACATTGACTCTGTACCGTAACACCCTGTATATAGCCTCCACATTGACTCTGTACTGGTACCCCCTGTATATAGCCTCCACATTGACTCTGTACCGGTACCCCCTGTATATAGCCTCCACATTGACTCTGTACCGTAACCCCCTGTATATAGCCTCCACATTGACTCTGTACCGTAACACCCTGTATATAGCCTCCACATTGACTCTGTACTGGTACCCCCTGTATATAGCCTCCACATTGACTCTGTACCGGTACCCCCTGTATATAGCCTCCACATTGACTCTGTACCGTAACACCCTGTATATAGCCTCCACATTGACTCTGTACGGTAACACCCTGTATATAGCCTCCACATTGACTCTGTACCGTAATACCCTGTATATAGCCTCCACATTGACTCTGTACCGTAACACCCTGTATATAGTCTCCACATTGACTCTGTACCGTAACACCCTGTATGTAGCCTCCACATTGACTCTGTACCGTAACACCCTGTATATAGCCTCCACATTGACTCTGTACCGTAACACCCTGTATATAGCCTCCACATTGACTCTGTACCGTAACACCCTGTATATAGCCTCCACATTGACTCTGTACCGTAACACCCTGTATATAGCCTCCACATTGACTCTGTACCGTAACACCCTGTATATAGCCTCCACATTGACTCTGTACTGGTACCCCCTGTATATAGCCTCCACATTGACTCTGTACCGGTACCCCCTGTATATAGCCTCCACATTGACTCTGTACCGTAACACCCTGTATATAGCCTCCACATTGACTCTGTACCGTAACACCCTGTATATAGCCTCCACATTGACTCTGTACTGGTACCCCCTGTATATAGCCTCCACATTGACTCTGTACCGTAACACCCTGTATATAGCCTCCACATTGACTCTGTACCGTAACACCCTGTATATAGTCTCCACATTGACTCTGTACTGGTACCCCCTGTATATAGCCTCCACATTGACTCTGTACCGATACCCCCTGTATATAGCCTCCATGTTGACTCTGTACCGTAACACCCTGTATATAGCCTCCACATTGACTCTGTACCGTAACACCCTGTATATAGCCTCCACATTGACTCTGTACTTGTACCCCCTGTATATAGCCTCCACATTGACTCTGTACCGGTACCCCCTGTATATAGCCTCCACATTGACTCTGTACCGTAACACCCTGTATATAGCCTCCACATTGACTCTGTACTGTAACACCCTGTATATAGCCTCCACATTGACTCTGTACTGGTACCCCCTGTATATAGCCTCCACATTGACTCTGTACCGTAACACCCTGTATATAGCCTCCACATTGACTCTGTACCGGTACCCCCTGTACAGTGCCTTGCGAAAGTATTCGGCCCCCTTGAACTTTGCGACCTTTTGCCACATTTCAGGCTTCAAACATAAAGATATAAAACTGTATTTTTTGGTGAAGAATCAACAACAAGTGGGACACAATCATGAAGTGGAACGACATTTATTGGATATTTCAAACTTTTATTAACAAATCAAAAACTGAAAAATTGGGCGTGCAAAATTATTCAGCCCCTTTACTTTCAGTGCATCAAACTCTCTCCAGAAGTTCAGTGAGGATCTCTGAATGATCCAATGTTGACCTAAATGACTAATGATGATAAATACAATCCACCTGTGTGTAATCAAGTCTCTGTATAAATGCACCTGCACTGTGATAGTCTCAGAGGTCCGTTAAAAGCGCAGAGAGCATCATGAAGAACAAGGAACACACCAGGCAGGTCCGAGATACTGTTGTGAAGAAGTTTAAAGCCGGATTTGGATACAAAAATATTTCCCAAGCTTTAAACATCCCAAGGAGCACTGTGCAAGCGATAATATTGAAATGGAAGGAGTATCAGACCACTGCAAATCTACCAAGACCTGGCCGTCCCTCTAAACTTTCAGCTCATACAAGGAGAAGACTGATCAGAGATGCAGCCAAGAGGCCCATGATCACTCTGGATGAACTGCAGAGATCTACAGCTGAGGTGGGAGACTCTGTCCATAGGACAACAATCAGTCGTATATTGCACACATCTGGCCTTTATGGAAGAGTGGCAAGAAGTTTAAAGTTTGCCACAAGCCACCTGGGAGACACACCAAACATGTGGAAGAAGGTGCTCTGTTCAGATGAAACCAAAATTGAACTTTTTGGCAACAATGCAAAACGTTATGTTTGGCGTAAAAGCAACACAGCTGAACACACCATCCCCACTGTCAAACATGGTGGTGGCAGCATCATGGTTTGGGCCTGCTTTTCTTCAGCAGGGACAGGGAAGATGGTTAAAATTGATGGGAAGATGGATGGAGCCAAATACAGGACCAGTCTGGAAGAAAACCTGATGGAGTCTGCAAAAGACCTGAGACTGGGACGGAGATTTGTCTTCCAACAAGACAATGATCCAAAACATAAAGCAAAATCTTCAATGGAATGGTTCAAAAATAAACATATCCAGGTGTTAGAATGGCCAAGTCAAAGTCCAGACCTGAATCCAATCGAGAATCTGTGGAAAGAACTGAAAACTGCTGTTCACAAATGCTCTCCATCCAACCTCACTGAGCTCGAGCTGTTTTGCAAGGAGGAATGGGAAAGAATTTCAGTCTCTCGATGTGCAAAACTGATAGAGACATACCCCAAGCGACTTACAGCTGTAATCGCAGCAAAAGGTGGCGCTACAAAGTATTAACTTAAGGGGGCTGAATAATTTTGCACGCCCAATTTTTCAGTTTTTGATTTGTTAAAAAAGTTTGAAATATCCAATAAATGTCGTTCCACTTCATGATTGTGTCCCACTTGTTGTTGATTCTTCACAAAAAAATACAGTTTTATATCTTTATGTTTGAAGCCTGAAATGTGGCAAAAGGTCGCAAAGTTCAAGGGGGCCGAATACTTTCGCAAGGCACTGTATATAGCCTCGACATTGACTCTGTACCGTAACACCCTGTATATAGCCTCCACATTGACTCTGTACCGGTACCCCCTGTATATAGCCTCCACATTGACTCTGTACCGTAACACCCTGTATATAGCCTCCACATTGACTCTGTACCGTAACACCCTGTATATAGCCTCCACATTGACTCTGTACCGGTACCCCCTGTATATAGCCTCGACATTGACTCTGTACCGTAACACCCTGTATATAGCCTCCACATTGACTCTGTACCGGTACCCCCTGTATATAGCCTCCACATTGACTCTGTACCGTAACACCCTGTATATAGCCTCCACATTGACTCTGTACCGTAACACCCTGTATATAGCCTCCACATTGACTCTGTACCGTAACACCCTGTATATAGCCTCCACATTGACTCTGTACCGGTACCTCCTGTATATACCCTCCACATTGACTCTGTACCGTAACACCCTGTATATAGCCTCCACATTGACTCTGTACCGTAACACCCTGTATGTAGCCTCCACATTGACTCTGTACCGTAACACCCTGTATATAGCCTCCACATTGACTCTGTACCGGTACCCCCTGTTTATAGCCTCCACATTGACTCTGTACCGTAATACCCTGTATATAGCCTCCACATTGACTCTGTACCGTAATACCCTGTATATAGCTTCCACATTGACTCTGTACCGGTACCCCCTGTATATAGCCTCCACATTGACTCTGTACTGGTACCCCCTGTATATAGCCTCCACATTGACTCTGTACAGACTCTTACCCTTGTTATTGAGAATATTAGAGACACATATTTTCCTCAGACTCCTAGAGAATTCTAAAACATATCCAAGTTTGATGAACGTCCATATCTATTTATCAATGTAAACATGTGTTTCCCATGCCAATAATGCCCATTGAATTGAGAGAGAGAGACTGATGCTGTATAGAGAGAGAGAGAGATACACTGATACTGTATAGAGAGAGAGATACACTGATACTGTACAGAGAGAGATAGATACTGTATAGAGCGAGAGATAGATACTGTATAGAGAGAGAGAGATACACTGATACTGTATAGAGAGAGATAGATACTGTACAGAAAGAGCTAGAGAGAGATAGATACTGTATCGAGAGAGATAGATATACTGATACTGTATAGAGAGAGGGGTAGATACTGTATAGAGAGAGATAGATACTGTATAGAGAGAGATAGATACTGTATAGAGAGAGATTGAGAGATATATATACTGTATAGAGAGAGCTAGAGAGAGATAGATACTGTATAGAGATAGATAGATATACTGATACTGTATAGATAGAGAGATAGATACTGTATCGAGAGAGATATATACTGTATAGAGAGAGAGAGATACTGTATTGAGAGAGATGGAGAGAGATAGATACTGTATAGAGAGAGATAGATACTGTATAGAGAGAGAGAGATATACTGATACTGTATAGAGAGAGAAATAGATACTGTATAGAGAGAGGTACTGATACTGTATAGAGAGAGAGATACACTGATACTGTATAGAGAGAGATATATACTGTATAGAGAGAGATATACATTGATACTGTATAGAGAGAGACATAGATACTGTATAGAGAGAGATGTATACTGTATAGAGAGATATATATATATTGATACTGTATAGAGAGATACTGATACTGTATAGAACGAGAGAGATACTGTATAGAGAGAGAGATACAGTATATACTGTATAGAGAGAGATACACTGATACTGTATAGAGAGAGATACTGTATAGAGAGATATATATATACTGTATATAGAGAGATATATACTGTATAGAGAGAGAGAGATACTGTATAGAGAGAGAGAGAGAGATACTGTATAGAGAGAGATAGATACTGTATATATAGAGAGAGAGATATACTGTACAGAGAGAGAGAGATACTGTATAGAGAGAGAGAGATAGATAGTGTATAGAGAGAGAGAGATACACTGATACTGTATAGAGAGAGAGATAGATACTGTATAGAGAGAGAGATATACTGTATAGAGAGAGAGAGATACTGTATAGAGAGAGAGAGATACACTGATACTGTATAGAGAGAGAGATAGATACTGTATAGAGAGAGATATATACTGTATAGAGAGAGAGAGATACTGTATTGAGAGAGAGAGAGAGAGAGAGGGATGCTGTATAGAGAGAGATAGATACTGTATAGAGAGAGAGAGAGATACTGTATAGAGAGAGATAGATACTGTATAGAGAGAGAGAGAGATACTGTATAGAGAGAGAGAGAGATACTGTATAGAGAGAGATAGATACTGTATAGAGAGAGAGAGAGAGAGAGATACTGATACTGTATAGAGAGAGAGAGAGATACTGTATAGAGAGAGATAGATACTGTATAGAGAGGGAGAGATACACTGATACTGTATAGAGAGAGAAAGGGGACGAAAGAGATTGGGAGAGGAAAGCTGGTGAGCGCCTCGGTAGTGGAACTTGGTGCAATGCAGACGGCATTGCCATGGAAACCGATGGTGAAAAACTCTCAGACGAGGCGGGGGATTTGAGAGGAAGGAAGAGATCACTGCAGATCACCACAGGAATCACTGCAGATCACCACAGGAATCACTGCAGATCACCACAGGAATCACTGCAGATCACAACAGGAATCACCCTCTTCAAAACCCTTCCCCTTCTGGCACTCTCTCTGTGTGGATTTCAAGTTGGAACATGGTGGCCCTAAGTACTGGTAGACGTAGTTGTAGTAGAAGTAGTACTAGTAGACGTAGTACTAGTAGAAGTAGTACTACTAGACGTAGAAGTAGTACTAGTAGAATTCGTTGTAGTTGAAGTAGTACTAGTAAAAGTAGTACTAGTAGAAGTAGTACTAGTAGAAGTATTACTAGTAGAAGTAATTGTAGTTGTAGTTGAAGTAGTACTAGTAGATGTAGTACTAGCATAAGTAGTTGTAGTAGAAGTAGTACTAGTAGAAGTAGTTGTAGTAGAAGTAGTACTAGTAGAAGTAGTTGTAGTAGAGGTAGTACTAGTAGACATAGTATTAGTAGACAGAGTACTAGTAGAAGTAGTTGTAGTACTAGTAGACGTAGTACTAGTAGAATTAGTTGTAGGAGAAGTTGCACTAGTAAAATTAGTTGTAGTAGTACTACTAGACGTAGTACTAGTAGAAGTAGTTGAGGTAGAAGTAGTACTAGTAAACATAGTACTATTAGAATTAGTTGTAGTAGAGGTAGTACTAGTAGAATTAGTTGTAGTGAAGTAGTTGTAGTAGAGGTAGTACTAGTACACGTAGTACTAGTAGAAGTAGTTGTAGAACTAGTAGACGTTGTACTAGTAGAAGTAGTAGAAGTAGTACTAGTAGAAGTTGTTGTAGTAGAAGTAGTTGTAGTAAAAGTAGTACTAGTTGATGTAGTACTAGTATAAGTAGTTGTAGTAGAAGTAGTACTAGTTGATGTAGTTCTAGTAGAATATTTTGTAGTAGTAGTAGAAGAAGTAGAAGTAGTACTAGTAGAAGTAGTTGTAGTACTAGTAGAAGTTGTTGTAGTAGAAGTAGTTGTAGGAGAAGTAGTACTAGTAGAAGTAGTTGTAGTTGTAGTAGAAGTAGTACTAGTAGATGTACTACTAGTAGAAGTAGTACTAGTAGAAGTAGTACTAGTAGATGTAGTACTAGTAGAAGTAATACTAGTTGAAGTAGGAGGAGTACTAGTAGAAGTAGTTGTAGTAGAAGTAGTACTACTAGAAGTAGTTGTAGAAGAACTAGTACTAGTAGAAGTAGTACTTGTAGATGTAGTTGTAGTAGAAGTATTACTTGTAGAAGTAGTACTTGTAGAAGTTGTACTTGTACAAGTAGTTGTAGTACTTGTACAAGTAGTTGTAGTAGAAGTAGTACTTGTAGAAGTATAATTAGTACTAGTAGAAGTAGTTGTAGTTGTAGTAGAAGTAGTACTAGTAGAAGTAGTACTTGTAGAAGTAGTACTAGTAGAAGCAGTACTAGTAGAAGTAGTTATGGCTCCCTGCTGTCTCAGGTGACCAACCAAGGGTTGTCATGGCAGCCGGGGGATTGGAGTTTGTCTGAGCATGTTGCTGGAGAGAGATATTCCTGGCTACAGGCTTATAATAGATATACAGCTGTCTCCTCTCCTCTCCTGCCCTCCCTCCACTCTATATACAGCTGATCATGTCTTGCTGTCTACTCTCCTCTCCTCTCCTGCCCTCCCTCCTCTCTCTTTACAGCTGATCATGTCCTGCTGTCTCCTCTCCTCTCCTGCCCTCCCTCCTCTCTCTATACAGCTGATCATGTCCTGCTGTCTCCACTCCTGCCCTCCCTCCTCTCTCTATACAGCTGGTCTCCTGCTGTCTCCTCTCCTGCCCTTCCTCCTGTCTCTATACAGCTGGTCTCCTGCTGTCTCCTCTCCTTTCCTTTCCTGCCCTCCCTCCTCTCTTTATACAACTGGTCTCCTGCTGTCTCCTCTCCTGCCCTCCCTCCTCTCTCTATAAAGCTGGTCTCCTGCTGTCTCCTCTCCTGCCCTCCCTCCTCTCTCTATACAGCTGGTCCCCTGCTGTCTCCTCTCCTTTCCTACCCTCCCTCCTCTCTCTATACAGCTGGTCCCCTGCTATCTCCTCTCCTTTCCTGCCCTCCCTCCTCTCTCTATACAGCTGGTCTCCTGCTGTCTCCTCTCCTGCCCTCCCTCCTCTCTCTATACAGCAGGTCTCCTGTTGTCTCCTCTCCTGCCCTCCCTCCTCTCTCTATACAGCAGGTCTCCTGTTGTCTCCTCTCCTGCCCTCCCTCCTCTCTCTATACAGCTGGTCTCCTGCTGTCTCCTCTCCTGCCCTCCCTCCTCTCTCTATACAGCAGGTCTCCTGTTGTCTCCTCTCCTGCCCTCCCTCCTCTCTCTATACAGCTTGTCTCCTGCTGTCTCCTCTCCTGCCCTCCCTCCTCTCTCTATACAGCAGGTCTCCTGTTGTCTCCTCTCCTGCCCTCCCTCCTCTCTCTATACAGCTGGTCTCCTGCTGTCTCCTCTCCTGCCCTCCCTCCGCTCTCTATACAGCTGGTCTCCTGCTGTCTCCTCTCCTCTCCTGCCCTCCCTCCTCTCTCTATACAGCTGGTCTCCTGCTGTCTCCTCTCCTGCCCTCCCTCCGCTCTCTATACAACTGGTCTCCTGCTGTCTCCTCTCCTCTCCTGCCCTCCCTCCTCTCTCTATACAGCAGGTCTCCTGTTGTCTCCTCTCCTGCCCTCCCTCCTCTCTCTATACAGCAGGTCTCCTGTTGTCTCCTCTCCTGCCCTCCCTCCTCTCTCTATACAGCTGGTCTCCTGCTGTCTCCTCTCCTGCCCTCCCTCCGCTCTCTATACAGCTGGTCTCCTGCTGTCTCCTCTCCTCTCCTGCCCTCCCTCCTCTCTCTATACAGCTGGTCTCCTGCTGTCTCCTCTCCTTTCCTGCCCTCCCTCCTTTCCATCTGTCTTTCTCTCGCTTGATCGTTAACTTTACTCTCTTATTTTTCCTTTCTTCTTTCTGTTTCCTCCAAACCATCTCTCTTTCTCTCTCTCTCTCTCTCTGTCTCTGTCTCTCTCTCTCTGTCTCTCTCTCTCTCTCTCTCTCTCTCTCTCTCTCTCTCTCTCTCTCTCTCTCTCTCTCTTTCTCTCTCTCTCTCTCTCTCTCTCTCTCTCTCTCTCTGTCTCTCTCTCTCTCTCTCTCTCTCTCTCTCTCTCTCTCTCTCTCTCTCTCTCTCTCTCTCTCTCTCTCTCTCTCTCTCTCTTTCTCTCTCTCTCTCTCTGTCTATCTGTCTCTCTCTCTCTGTCTCTCTCTGTGTATCAATTCAATTCAATTCAAGGGCTTTAATGGCATGGGAAACATGGGTTACCATTGCCAAAGCAAGTGAGGTAGACAACATACAAAGTGAATATATAAAGTGAAAAACAACAAAAATTAACAGTAAACATTACACATACAGAAGTTTCAAAACAATAAAGACATTACAAATGTCATATTATATATATACAGTGTTTTAACAATGTACAAATGGTTAAAGGACACATGATAAAATAAATAAGCATAAATATGGGTTGTATTTACAATGGTGTGTGTTCTTCACTGGTTGCCCTTTTCTCGTGGCAACAGGTCCCATTTCACCCAGTAGATATGGGAGTTTATCAAAATTGGATTTGTTTTCGAATTCTTTGTGGATCTGTGTAATCTGAGGGAAATATGTCTCTCTAATATGGTCATACATTGTGCAGGAGGTTAGGAAGTGCAGCTCAGTTTCCACCTCATTTTGTGGGCAGTGAGCACATAGCCTGTATCTCTCTCTCTCTCTGTCTCCCTGTCTCTTCTCTGTCTCTCTCTGTCTGTCTCTGTCTCTTTCTCTGTCTCGGTCTATATCTGTCTCTATCTATCTCTCTCTTTCTTTCTCTATGTCTCTCTCTCTGTCTGTCTCTGTCTCTGTCTTGGTCTCTGTCTCTCCCTCTCTCTCTGTCTTTCTGTCTGTCTCTGTCTCTGTTTTTCTCTGTCTCTCTCTGTCTCTTTCTCTGTCTTGGTCTCGGTCTCTATATCTGTCTCTCTCTCTCTCTCTCTGTGTCTTTCTGTCTGTCTCTGTTTTTCTTTGTCTCTATCTTTCTCTGTCTCCTCCCCCCTCTCTCTTGTCATTGGATGTTGTTAAGGGCTGGTATCTGCTCATCACCATGGTGATGATGATGATGGCCTGGGTGTGATACTTAGACCATCTATAGTGATGCAACACTGATATAACAGACCTGGGACCTGTAGAATCACCAGTGGAACAGTTGGAGTCTATAGTGATGTAACACTGATATAACAGACCTGGGACCTGTAGAATCACCAGTGAAACAGTTGGAGTCTATAGTGATGTAACACTGATATAACAGACCTGGGACCTGTAGAATCACCAGTGAAACAGTTGGAGTCTATAGTGATGTAACACTGATATAACAGACCTGGGACCTGTAGAATCACCAGTGGAACAGTTGGAGTCTATAGTGATGTAACACTGATATAACAGACCTGGGACCTGTAGAATCACCAGTGGAACAGTTGGAGTCTATAGTGATGTAACACTGATATAACAGACCTGGGACCTGTAGAATCACCAGTGGAACAGTTGGAGTCTATAGTGATGTAACACTGATATAACAGACCTGGGACCTGTAGAATCACCAGTGGAACAGTTGGAGTCTATAGTGATGTAACACTGATATAACAGACCTGGGACCTGTAGAATCACCAGTGGAACAGTTGGAGTCTATAGTGATGTAACACTGATATAACAGACCTGGGACCTGTAGAATCACCAGTGGAACAGTTGGAGTCTATAGTGATGTAACACTGATATAACAGACCTGGGACCTGTAGAATCACCAGTGGAACAGTTGGAGTCTATAGTGATGTAACACTGATATAACAGACCTGGGACCTGTAGAATCACCAGTGGAACAGTTGGAGTCTATAGTGATGTAACACTGATATAACAGACCTGGGACCTGTAGAATCACCAGTGGAACAGTTGGAGTCTATAGTGATGTAACACTGATATAACAGACCTGGGACCTGTAGAATCACCAGTGGAACAGTTGGAGTCTATAGTGATGCAACACTGATATAACAGACCTGGGACCTGTAGAATCACCAGTGGAACAGTTGGAGTCTATAGTGATGTAACACTGATATAACAGACCTGGGACCTGTAGAATCACCAGTGGAACAGTTGGAGTCTATAGTGATGCAACACTGATATAACAGACCTGGGACCTGTAGAATCACCAGTGGAACAGTTGGAGTCTATAGTGATGCAACACTGATATAACAGACCTGGGACCTGTAGAATCACCAGTGGAACAGTTGTAGTCTATAGTGATGCAACACTGATATAACAGACCTGGGACCTGTAGAATCACCAGTGGAACAGTTGGAGTCTATAGTGATGCAACACTGATATAACAGACCTGGGACCTGTAGAATCACCAGTGGAACAGTTGGAGTCTATACATCGAACAGCCCCCGTGATATGCAGCTGTTCAGGGAAGCTAGAAACCATTATACACAGGCAGTTAGAAAAGCCAAGGCTAGCTTTTTCAAGCAGAAATTTGCTTCCTGCAACACTAACTCAAAAAAGTTCTGGGACACTGTAAAGTCCATGGAGAATAAGAACACCTCCTCCCAGCTGCCCACTGCACTGAAGATAGGAAACACTGTCACCACTGATAAATCCACCATAATTGAGAATTTCAATAAGCATTTTTCTACGGCTGGCCATGCTTTCCACCTGGCTACTCCTACCCCGGTCAACAGCACTGCACCCCCCACAACAACTCGCCCAAGCCTTCCCCATTTCTCCTTCTCCCAAATCTGCTCAGCTGATGTTCTGAATGAGCTGCAAAATCTGGACCCCTACAAATCAGCCGGGCTAGACAATCTGGACCCTTTCTTTCTAAAATTATCTGCCAAAATTGTTGCCACCCCTACTACTAGCCTGTTCAACCTCTCTTTCGTGTCGTCTGAGATTCCCAAAGATTGGAAAGCAGCTGCGGTCATCCCCCTCTTCAAAGGGGGTGACACTCTTGACCCAAACTGCTACAGACCTATATCTATCCTACCATGCCTTTCTAAGGTCTTCGAAAGCCAAGTCAACAAACAGATTACCGACCATCGAATCTCACCATACCTTCTCTGCTATGCAATCTGATTTCAGAGCTGGTCATGGGTGCACCTCAGCCACGCTCAAGGTCCTAAATGATATCTTAACCGCCATCGATAAGAAACATTACTGTGCAGCCGTATTCATTGATCTGGCCAAGGCTTTCGACTCTGTCAATCACCACATCCTCATCGGCAGACTCGACAGCCTTGGTTTCTCAAATGATTGCCTCGCCTGGTTCACCAACTACTTCTCTGATAGAGTTCAGTGTATCAAATCGGAGGGTCTGCTGTCCGGACCTCTGGCAGTCTCTATGGGGGTGCCACAGGGTTCAATTCTTGGACCGACTCTCTTCTCTGTATACATCAATGAGGTCGCTCTTGCTGCTGGTGAGTCTCTGATCCACCTCTACGCAGACAACACCATTCTGTATACTTCTGGCCCTTCTTTGGACACTGTGTTAACAACCCTCCAGGCAAGCTTCAATGCCATACAACTCTCCTTCCGTGGCCTCCAATTGCTCTTAAATACAAGTAAAACTAAATGCATGCTCTTCAACCGATCGCTACCTGTACCTACCCGCCTGTCCAACATTACTACTCTGGACGGCTCTGACTTAGAATACGTGGACAACTACAAATACTTAGGTGTCTGGTTAGACTGTAAACTCTCCTTCCAGACCCATATCAAACATCTCCAATCCAAAGTTAAATCTAGAATTGGCTTCCTATTTCGCAACAAAGCATCCTTCACTCATGCTGCCAAACATACCCTTGTAAAACTGACCATCCTACCAATCCTCGACTTTGGCGATGTCATTTGCAAAATAGCCTCCAATACCCTACTCAACAAATTGGATGCAGTCTATCACAGTGCAATCCGTTTTGTCACCAAAGCCCCATATACTACCCACCATTGCGACCTGTACGCTCTCGTTGGCTGGCCCTCGCTTCATACTCGTCGCCAAACCCACTGGCTCCATGTCATCTACAAGACCCTGCTAGGTAAAGTCCCCAATTATCTCAGCTCGCTGGTCACCATTGCATCTCCCACCTGCAGCACACGCTCCAGCAGGTATATCTCTCTAGTCACCCCCAAAACCAATTCTTTCTTTGGCCGCCTCTCCTTCCAGTTCTCTGCTGCCAATGACTGGAACGAACTACAAAAATCTCTGAAACTGGAAACACTTATCTCCCTCACTAGCTTTAAGCACCAACTGTCAGAGCAGCTCACAGATTACTGCACCTGTACATAGTCCACCTATAATTTAGCCCAAACAACTACCTCTTTCCCTACTGTATTTAATTTATGTATTTATTTTGCTCCTTTGCACCCCATTATTTTTTATTTCTACTTTGCACATTCTTCCATTGCAAATCTACCATTCCAGTGTTTTACTTGCTATATTGTATCTACTTTGCCACCATGGCCTTTTTGCCTTTACCTCCCTTATCTCACCTCATTTGCTCACATCGTATATAGACTTGTTTATACTGTATTATTGACTGTATGTTTGTTTTACTCCATGTGTAACTCTGTGTCGTTGAATGTGTCGAACTGCTTTGCTTTATCTTGGCCAGGTCGCAATTGTAAATGAGAACTTGTTCTCAACTTGCCTACTTGGTTAAATAAAGGTGAAATATAATAAAATAAATAAATAGTGTCTCCCCCCTAGCTCCCCATACTCCAAATCACCAGGGTCCACTGTCTCCCCCCTAGCTCCCCATACTCCAAATCACCAGGGTCCACTGTCTCCCCCCTAGCTCCCCATACTCTATATCACCAGGGTCCACTGTCTCCCCCCTAGCTCCCCATACTCTAAATCACCAGGGTCCACTGTCTCCCCCCTAGCTCCCCATACTCTAAATCAGCAGGGTCCACTGTCTCCCCCCTAGCTCCCCAAACTCTAAATCACCAGGGTCCACTGTCTCCCCCCTAGCTCCCCATACTCTAAATCACCAGGGTCCACTGTCTCCCCCCTAGCTCCCCATACTCTAAATCACCAGGGTCCACTGTCTCCCCCCTAGCTCCCCATACTCTAAATCACCAGGGTCCACTGTCTCCCCCCTAGCTCCCCATACTCTAAATCACCAGGGTCCACTGTCTCCCCCCTAGCTCCCCATACTCTAAATCACCAGGGTCCACTGTCTCCCCCCTAGCTCCCCATACTCTAAATCACCAGGGTCCACTGTCTCCCCCCTAGCTCCCCATACTCTAAATCACCAGGGTCCACTGTCTCCCCCCTAGCTCCCCATACTCTATATCACCAGGGTCCACTGTCTCCCCCCTAGCTCCCCATAGTCTATATCACCAGGGTCCACTGTCCCCCCCCTAGCTCCCCATACTCTAAATCTCACAGGGTCCACTGTCTCCCCCCTAGCTCCCCATACTCTAAATCACCAGGGTCCACTGTCTCCCCCTAGCTCCCCATACTCTAAATCACCAGGGTCCACTGTCTCCCCCCTAGCTCCCCATACTCTAAATCACCAGGGTCCACTGTCTCCCCCCTAGCTCCCCATACTCTAAATCACCAGGGTCCACTGTCTCCCCCCTAGCTCCCCATACTCTAAATCACCTGGGTCCACTGTCTCCCCCCTAGCTCCCCATACTCTAAATCACCAGGGTCCACTGTCTCCCCCCTAGCTCCCCAAACTCTAAATCACCAGGGTTCACTGTCTCCCCCCTAGACCTCCCACATACTAACTCCATTAATATCCCCACATTGATCGCTGTGTTTGTCTGCGTGTGTGTTTGTGTATGTGTGTGTGTGTGTGTTTGTGTACATGTGAGGAGATTAGTGTATTCTTTTCAGCAGAGAGCTAGCCGGGGAGATGCAGCAGAGAGCTAGCCGGGGAGATGCAGCAGAGAGCTAGCCGGGGAGATGCAGCAGAGAGCTAGCCGGGGAGATGCAGCCGAGAGCTAGCCGGGGAGATGCAGCAGAGAGCTAGCCGGGGAGATGCAGCAGAGAGCTAGCCGGGGAGATGCAGCAGAGAGCTAGCCGGGGAGATGCAGCAGAGAGCTAGCCGGGGAGATTTTCTCTTAACATAAACAGTTCCTCTTACACTCTTTCTTTGTTCCCTTCTTCATACATCCATCCTTTCCATTGCTGATTTACTATGGTGTGAGATAGAGGGACCGGGTGGAGAGAGAGATGGAGATACAGAGTAAAGAGAGAGAGATTTGGTGAGAAAGAGAATGAGAGAGTGTGAGAAACTAGTGTGAACGCTTGAGATTAGAGGACAGGCCTCTGGTGGAACTGATGGGAAACTAGTGTGAATGTTTTAGTGTAGAGGACAGGCCTCTGGTGGAACTGATGGGAAACTAGTGTGAACGCTTGAGATTAGAGGACAGGCCTCTGGTGGAACTGATGGGAAACTGGTGTGAATGTTTTAGTGTAGAGGACAGGCCTCTGGTGGAACTGATGGGAAACTAGTGTGAATGCTTGAGATTAGAGGACAGGCCTCTGGTGGAATTGATGGGAAACTGGTGTGAACGCTTGAGATTAGAGGACAGGCCTCTGGTGGAACTGATGGGAAACTAGTGTGAACGCTTGAGATTAGAGGACAGGCCTCTGGTGGAACTGATGGGAAACTAGTGTGAACGCTTGAGATTAGAGGACAGGCCTCTGGTGGAACTGATGGGAAACTAGTGTGAACGCTTGAGATTAGAGGACAGGCCTCTGGTGGAACTGATGGGAAACTGGTGTGAATGCTTGAGATTAGAGGACAGGCCTCTGGTGGAACTGATGGGAAACTAGTGTGAACGCTTGAGATTAGAGGACAGGCCTCTGGTGGAACTGATGGGAAACTGGTGTGAATGCTTGAGATTAGAGGACAGGCCTCTGGTGGAACTGATGGGAAACTAGTGTGAACGCTTGAGATTAGAGGACAGGCCTCTGGTGGAACTGATGGGAAACTGGTGTGAATGTTTTAGTGTAGAGGACAGGCCTCTGGTGGAACTGATGGGAAACGAGTGTGAATGTTTTAGTGTAGAGGACAGGCCTCTGGTGGAACTGATGGGAAACTAGTGTGAATGTTTTAGTGTAGAGGACAGGCCTCTGGTGGAACTGATGGGAAACTAGTGTGTACGCTTGAGATTAGAGGGCAGGCCTCTGGTGGAACTGATGGGAAACTGGTGTGAATGTTTTAGTGTAGAGGACAGGCCTCTGGTGGAACTGATGGGAAACTAGTGTGAATGTTTTAGTGTAGAGGACAGGCCTCTGGTGGAACTGATGGGAAACAAGTGTGAACGCTTGAGATTAGAGGGCAGGCCTCTGGTGGAACTGATGGGAAACTGGTGTGAATGTTTTAGTGCAGAGGACAGGCCTCTGGTGGAACTGATGGGAAACTGGTGTGAATGTTTTAGTGTAGAGGACAGGCCTCTGGTGGAACTGATGGGAAACTAGTGTGAATGTTTTAGTGTAGAGGACAGGCCTCTGGTGGAACTGATGGGAAACTGGTGTGAATGTTTTAGTGTAGAGGACAGGCCTCTGGTGGAACTGATGGGAAACTAGTGTGAATGTTTTAGTGTAGAGGACAGGCCTCTGGTGGAACTGATGGGAAACTGGTGTGAATGTTTTAGTGTAGAGGACAGGCCTCTGGTGGAACTGATGGGAAACTGGTGTGAATGTTTTAGTGTAGAGGACAGGCCTCTGGTGGAACTGATGGGAAACTGGTGTGAATGTTTTAGTGTAGAGGACAGGCCTCTGGTGGAACTGATGGGAAACTGGTGTGAATGTTTTAGTGTAGAGGACAGGCCTCTGGTGGAACTGATGGGAAACTGGTGTGAATGTTTTAGTGTAGAGGACAGGCCTCTGGTGGAACTGATGGGAAACTAGTGTGAATGTTTTAGTGTAGAGGACAGGCCTCTGGTGGAACTGATGGGAAACTAGTGTGAACGCTTGAGATTAGAGGGCAGGCCTCTGGTGGAACTGATGGGAAACTGGTGTGAATGTTTTAGTGTAGAGGACAGGCCTCTGGTGGAACTGATGGGAAACTGGTGTGAATGTTTTAGTGTAGAGGACAGGCCTCTGGTGGAACTGATGGGAAACTAGTGTGAATGTTTTAGTGTAGAGGACAGGCCTCTGGTGGAACTGATGGGAAACTGGTGTGAATGTTTTAGTGTAGAGGACAGGCCTCTGGTGGAACTGATGGGAAACTAGTGTGAATGTTTTAGTGTAGAGGACAGGCCTCTGGTGGAACTGATGGGAAACTAGTGTGAACGCTTGAGATTAGAGGGCAGGCCTCTGGTGGAACTGATGGGAAACTAGTGTGAATGCTTGAGATTAGAGGACAGGCCTCTGGTGGAACTGATGGGAAACTAGTGTGAATGCTTGAGATTAGAGGACAGGCCTCTGGTGGAACTGATGGGAAACTAGTGTGAATGCTTGAGATTAGAGGACAGGCCTCTGGTGGAACTGATGGGAAACTAGTGTGAATGCTTGAGATTAGAGGACAGGCCTCTGGTGGAACTGATGAGAAACTAGTGTGAATGCTTGAGATTAGAGGACAGGCCTCTGGTGGAACTGATGAGAAACTAGTGTGAATGCTTGAGATTAGAGGACAGGCCTCTGGTGGAACTGATGAGAAACTAGTGTGAATGCTTGAGATTAGAGGACAGGCCTCTGGTTTAAATACAATATTTTTGGTAATTGAAAATATATTTCACAGCGTTTTAGATGTTTCAATGATTATCTACATTCTCTATGCTTTATTTTGTCACATAAACAGAAATATGAGGTTAACTATTCGTATTGTAGCAAACATGAAATGGCGGAGCGATTTCTGCATAGGGCACCTTGAAATCTTGACTCGTTGTTGTCAGATACACTACTTCGATACTAGATACAACAAGTCTTCAGAAAGGACTTGAGCGGTCCTTTAAACCCCTCAACTTTAACCTCTAACCCCTGACCTCTGACATCTTATCTCCAGAAGAACGAGCGAAGAAGTTACGCAGTACGATCAGACGGAGCACGGAGACGGGCATCGCTGTGGAGATGAGAAACCGAGTCACGCGACAGGGTAGCAAGGAGTCCACCGACGGCAGCACCAACTCCAACAGCTCTGATGGAACGTACGTTACTAATACTATCACTATATTACCATTCATCTGTCATTACATTACCATCCATCCATCTATCATTATATTACCATCCATCTGTCATTATATTACCATCCATCCATCTGTCATTATATTACCATCCATCCATCTATCATTATATTACCATCCATCTGTCATTACATTACCATCCATTCATCTATCATTATATTCCCATCCATCTGTCATTATATTACCATCCATCTATCATTATATTACCATCCATCTGTCATTACATTACCATCCATCCATTTATCATTATATTCCCATCCATCTGTCATTATATTACCATCCATCTGTCATTATATCACCATCCATCTGTCATTATATTACCATCCATCTATCATTATATTACCATCCATCTGTCATTACATTACCATCCATCCATTTATCATTATATTCCCATCCATCTGTCATTATATTACCATCCATCTATCATTATATCACCATCCATCTGTCATTATATTACCATCCATCTATCATTATATTACCATCCATCTATCATTATATTACCATCCATCTGTCATTACATTACCATCCATCTATCATTATATTACCATTCATCTATCACTATATTACCATTCATATATCATTATATTACCATCCATCTATCATTATATTACCATCCATCTATCATTATATTACCATCCATCTATCATTATATTACCATCCATCTATCATTATATTACCATCCATCTATCATTATATTACCATCCATCTATCATTATATCACGATCCATCCATCTATCATTATATTACCATCTATCTATCATTATATTACCATTCATCTATCATTATATTACCATCCATCTATCATTATATTACCATCCATCTATCATTATATTACCATCCATCTATCATTATATTACCATCCATCTATCATTATATTCCCATCCATCTGTCATTATATTACCATCCATCTATCATTATATTACCATCCATCTATCATTATATTACCATCCATCTGTCATTATATTACCATCCATCTATCATTATATTACCATCCATCCATCTATCTGTCACGGTGAGTGAATGAGGACCCAAAAGCGAATTAACTTAACAGAGCTTCTTTAATAACCAAACATCGGTAGGTTCAGACAGACCGGCAGATTCCGACAGGACAGGACAAGGTTACAGCAAACATGACGATAGTCTGGTTCAGGCATGAAACACAACAAACAAGAATCCGACAAAGACAGGAGCAGAAACAGAGAGAGATATAGGGACCTAATCAGAGGGAAAAAGGGAACAGGTGGGAAACGGGGTGAATGGGTAGTTAGGAGGAGACAAGGAACAGCTGGGGGAAAGCGGGGGAGAAAAGGTAACCTAATACGACCAGCAGAGGGAGACAGGGTGAAAGGAAAGGACAGAAAGACACAACATGACAATACATGACAGTACCCCCCCACTCACCGAGCGCCTCCTGGCGCACTCGAGGAGGAAACCTGGCGGCAACGGAGGAAATCCTCGATCAGCGCACGGTCCAGCACGTCCCGAGAGGGAACCCAACTCCTCTCCTCAGGACCGTACCCCTCCCAATCTACGAGGTACTGGTGACCACGGCCCCGAGGACGCATGTCCAAAATCCTGCGGACCCTGTAGATGGGTGCGCCCTCGACAAGGATGGGGGGGGGGGGGGGGGGAAGACGAGCGGGGGCGCGAAGAACGGGCTTGATACAGGAGACATGGAAGACCGGGTGGACGCGACGAAGGTATCGCGGAAGAAGAAGTCGAACTGCGACAGGATTAATGACCCGAGAAATACGGAACGGACCAATGAACCGCGGGGTCAACTTGCGAGAAGCCGTCTTAAGGGGAAGGTTCTGAGTGGAGAGCCAAACTCTCTGACCGCGACAATATCTAGGACTCTTAGTTCTACGCTTATTAGCAGCCCTCACAGTCTGCGTCCTATAACGGCAAAGTGCAGACCTGACCCTCTTCCAGGTGCGCTCGCAACGTTGGACAAAAGCCTGAGCGGAGGGGACGCTGGACTCGGCGAACTGAGATGAGAACAGCGGAGGCTGGTACCCGAGGCTACTCTGAAAAGGAGATAGCCCGGTCGCAGACGAAGGAAGCGAGTTGTGGGCGTATTCTGCCCAGGGGAGCTGTTCTGACCAAGACGCAGGGTTGCGAAAAGAAAGACTGCGTAAGATGCGACCAATAGTCTGATTGGCCCGTTCTGCTTGACCGTTAGACTGGGGGTGAAAGCCGGAAGAGAGACTGACGGAAGCCCCAATCAAACGGCAAAACTCCCTCCAAAATTGAGACGTGAATTGCGGACCTCTGTCCGAAACGACGTCTGACGGAAGGCCATGAATTCTGAAAACATTCTCGATGATGATTTGTGCCGTCTCTTTAGCAGAAGGAAGCTTAGCAAGGGGAATGAAATGAGCCGCCTTAGAGAACCTATCGACAACCGTAAGAATAACAGTCTTCCCCGCTGACGAAGGCAGTCCGGTGACAAAATCTAAGGCGATGTGAGACCACGGTCGAGAGGGAATGGGAAGCGGCCTGAGACGGCCGGCAGGAGGAGAGTTACCGGACTTAGTCTGCGCGCAGACCGAACAAGCAGCCACGAAACGACGCGTGTCATGCTCCCGGGTGGGCCACCAAAAACGCTGGCGAATGGAAGCAAGCGTACCCCGAACGCCAGGGTGGCCGGCTAACTTGGCAGAGTGAGCCCACTGAAGGACGGCCAGACGAGTAGGAACGGGAACGAAAAGAAGGTTCCTAGGACAAGCGCGCAGCGACGGAGTGTGAGTGAGCGCTTGCTTTACCTGCCTCTCAATTCCCCACAGTCAACCCGACAACACGCCCCTCAGGGAGAATCCCCTCGGGGTCAGTGGAGGCTACTGAAGAACTGAAGAGACGAGATAAAGCATCAGGCTTGGTGTTCTTAGAGCCCGGACGATAAGAAATCACGAACTCGAAACGAGCGAAAAACAGCGCCCAACGCGCCTGACGCGCATTAAGTCGTTTCGCAGAACGGATGTACTCAAGGTTCCTATGGTCAGTCCAAACGACAAAAGGAACGGTCGCGCCCTCCAACCACTGTCGCCATTCGCCTAGGGCTAACCGGATGGCGAGCAGTTCGCGGTTTCCCACATCATAGTTACGTTCCGACGGCGACAGGCGATGAGAAAAATACGCGCATGGGTGGACCTTGTCGTCAGAGAGGGAGCGCTGAGAAAGAATGGCTCCCACGCCCACCTCTGACGCGTCAACCTCGACAACGAACTGTCTAGAGACGTCAGGTGTAACAAGGATAGGAGCGGATGTAAAACGATTCTTGAGGAGATCAAAAGCTCCCTGGGCGGAAACGGACCACTTAAAGCACGTCTTGACAGAAGTAAGGGCTGTGAGAGGAGCTGCCACCTGACCGAAATTACGGATGAAACGACGATAGAAGTTTGCGAAGCCGAGAAAGCGCTGCAGCTCGATGCGTGACTTAGGGGCGGGCCAATCAATGACAGCTTGGACCTTAGCGGGATCCATCTTAATGCCTTCAGCGGAAATAACAGAACCGAGAAATGTGACGGAGGAGGCATGAAAAGTGCACTTCTCAGCCTTCACAAAAAGACAATTCTCTAAAAGGCGCTGGAGGACACGTCGAACGTGCTGAACATGAATCTGGAGTGACGGTGAAAAAATCAGGATATCGTCAAGGTAAACGAAAACAAAGATGTTCAGCATGTCTCTCAGGACATCATTGACTAATGCCTGAAAGACAGCTGGAGCGTTAGCGAGGCCGAAAGGAAGAACCCGGTATTCAAAGTGCCCTAACGGAGTGTTAAACGCCGTCTTCCACTCGTCCCCCTCCCTGATGCGCACGAGATGGTAAGCGTTACGAAGGTCCAACTTAGTGAAAAACCTGGCTCCCTGCAGGATCTCGAAGGCTGAAGACATAAGAGGAAGCGGATAACGATTCTTCACTGTTATGTCATTCAGCCCTCGATAATCTATGCAGGGGCGCAGAGACCCGTCCTTCTTCTTGACAAAAAAAAACCCCGCTCCGGCGGGAGAGGAGGAGGGGACTATGGTACCGGCGTCAAGAGCTACAGACAAATAATCCTCGAGAGCCTTACGTTCGGGAGCCGACAGAGAGTATAGTCTACCCCGGGGGGGAGTGGTTCCCGGAAGGAGATCAATACTACAATCATACGACCGGTGTGGAGGAAGAGAGGTGGCCCTGGACCGACTGAACACCGTGCGCAGATCGTGATATTCCTCCGGCACCCCTGTCAAATCACCAGGCTCCTCCTGTGAAGAAGAGACAGAGGAAACAGGAGGGATAGCAGACATTAAACATGTCACATGACAAGAGACGTTCCAGGAGAGGATAGAATTACTAGACCAATTAATGGAAGGATTATGACAAACTAGCCAGGGATGGCCCAAAACAACAGGTGTAAAAGGTGAACGAAAAATTAAAAAAGAAATGGTTTCGCTATGATTACCAGAAACAGTGAGGGTTAAAGGTAGCGTCTCACGCTGAATCCTGGGGAGAGGACTACCATCCAGGGCGAACAAGGCCGTGGACTCCCTTAACTGTCTGAGAGGAATGTCATGTTCCCGAGCCCAGGTCTCGTCCATAAAACAGCCCTCCGCCCCAGAGTCTATTAAGGCACTGCAGGAAGCTGACGAACCGGTCCAGCGTAGATGGACCGACAAGGTAGTGCAGGATCTTGAAGGAGAGACAGGAGTAGTAGCGCTCACCAGTAGCCCTCCGCTTACTGATGAGCTCTGGCTTTTACTGGACATGAAGTGACAAAATGACCAGCAGAACCGCAATAGAGACAGAGGCGGTTGGTGATTCTCCGTTCCCTCTCCTTAGTCGAGATGCGGATACCTCCCAGCTGCATAGGCTCAGCTCCCGAACCGGCAGAGGAAGATGGTAGTGATGCGGAGAGGGGGGCAACGGAGAGCGCGAGCTCCTTTCCACGAGCTCGGTGACGAAGATCAACCCGTCGCTCAATGCGAATAGCGAGTTCAATCAAGGAATCCACGCTGGAAGGAACCTCCCGGGAGAGAATCTCATCCTTTACCTCTGCGCGGAGACCCTCCAGAAGACGAGCGAGCAAGGCCGGCTCGTTCCAGCCACTGGAGGCAGCAAGAGTGCGAAACTCAATAGAGTAGTCAGTTATGGATCGATTGCCTTGACATAGGGAAGACAGGGCCCTGGAAGCCTCCTCCCCAAAAACAGATCGATCAAAAACCCGTATCATCTCCTCCTTAAAGTCCTGATACTGGTTAGTACACTCAGCCCTTGCCTCCCAGATTGCCGTGCCCCACTCACGAGCCCGTCCAGTAAGGAGAGATATGACGTAGGCGACACGAGCAGTGCTCCTGGCGTAAGTGTTGGGCTGGAGAGAAAACACAATATCACACTGGGTGAGGAACGAGCGGCATTCAGTGGGCTCCCCAGAGTAACACGGCGGGTTATTGATTCTGGGCTCCGGAGATTCGAAAGCCCTGGAAGTGGCCGGTGGATCGAGGCGGAGATGGTGAACCTGTTCTGTGAGGTTGGAGACTTGGGTGGCCAGGGTCTCAACGGCATGTCGAGCAGCAGACAATTCCTGCTCGTGTCTGCCTAGCATCGCTCCCTGGATCTCGACGGCTGAGTGGAGAGGATCCGAAGTCGCTGGGTCCATTCTTGGTCGGATTCTTCTGTCACGGTGAGTGAATGAGGACCCAAAAGCGAATTAACTTAACAGAGCTTCTTTAATAACCAAACATCGGTAGGTTCAGACAGACCGGCAGATTCCGACAGGACAGGACAAGGTTACAGCAAACATGACGATAGTCTGGTTCAGGCATGAAACACAACAAACAAGAATCCGACAAAGACAGGAGCAGAAACAGAGAGAGATATAGGGACCTAATCAGAGGGAAAAAGGGAACAGGTGGGAAACGGGGTGAATGGGTAGTTAGGAGGAGACAAGGAACAGCTGGGGGAAAGCGGGGGAGAAAAGGTAACCTAATACGACCAGCAGAGGGAGACAGGGTGAAAGGAAAGGACAGAAAGACACAACATGACAATACATGACACTATCATTATATTACCATCCATCTATCATTATATTACCATCCATCTATCATTATATTACCATCCATCTGTCATTATATTACCATCCATCTATCATTATATTAACATCCATTTATCATTACATTACCATCCATCTATCATTATATTACCATCCATCTATCATTATATTACCATCCATCTATCATTATATTACCATCCATCCATTTATCATTACATTACCATCCATCTATCATTATATTAACATCCATTTATCATTACATTACCATCCATCTATCATTATATTAACATCCATTTATCATTACATTACCATCCATCTATCATTATATTACCATCCATCTATCATTATATTACCATCCATCCATCCATCATTATATTACCATCCATCCATCTATCATTATATTACCATCCATCCATCTGTCATTATATTACCATCCATCTATCATTATATTACCATCCATCCATCTATCATTATATTACCATCTATCTATCATTATATTACCATCCATCCATCTATCATTATATTACCATCCATCTATCATTATATTACCATCCATCCATCATTATATTACCATCCATCCATATATCATTATATTACCATCCATCCATCTGTCATTATATTACCATCCATCCATCTATCATTATATTACCATCTATCTATCATTATATTACCATCCATCCATCCATCATTATATTACCATCCATCCATCTATCATTATATTACCATCCATCCATCTATCATTATATTACCATCCATCCATCTGTCATTATATTACCATCCATCCATCTATCATTATATTACCATCCATCTATCATTATATTACCATCCATCTATCTGTCATTATATTACCATCCATTTATCATTACATTACCATCCATCTATCATTATATTACCATCCATCTATCATTATATTATCATCCATCTATCATTATATTACCATCCATCTATCATTATATCACCATCCATCTATCATTATATTACCATCCATCCATCTATCATTATATTACCATCTATCTATCATTATATTACCATCCATCCATCTATCATTATATTACCATCTATCTATCATTATATTACCATCCATCCATCTATCATTATATTACCATCCATCTATCATTATATTACCATCCATCTATCATTATATTACCATCCATCCATCTATCATTATATTACCATCCATCTGTCATTATATTACCATCCATCCATCTATCATTATATTACCATCCATCCATCTATCATTACATTACCATCCATCTATCATTATATTACCATCCATCCATCATTATATTACCATCCATCTATCATTATATTACCATCCATCCATCTATCATTATATTACCATCCATCTATCGTTATATTACCATCCATCTGTCATTATATTACCATCCATCTATCTATCATTATATTACCATCCATCCATCTATCATTATATTACCATCCATCCATCATTATATTACCATCCATCTATCATTATATTACCATCCATCCATCTATCATTATATTACCATCCATCTATCATTATATTACCATCCATCTGTCATTATATTACCATCCATCCATCTATCATTATATTACCATCCATCTATCATTATATTACCATCCATCTATCATTATATTACCATCCATCTATCATTATATCACCATCCATCCATCCATCTATCATTATATCACCATCCATCCATCCATCTATCATTATATCACCATCCATCCATCTATCATTATATTACCATCCATCTATCATTATATCACCATCCATCCATCTATCATTATATTACCATCCATCTATCATTATATCACCATCCATCCATCTGTCATTATATTACCATCCATCTATCATTATATCACCATCCATCCATCTATCATTATATTACCATCCATCTATCATTATATCACCATCCATCTATCATTATATCGCCATCCATCTATCATTATTTTACCATCCATCCATCTGTCATTATATTACTAACCATCTATCATTATATCACCATCCATCTATCATTATATCGCCATCCATCTGTCATTATATTACCATCCATCTATCATTATATCACCATCCATCTATCATTATATTACCATCCATCCATCTATCATTATATTACCATCCATCTATCATTATATTACCATCCATCTATCATTATATCACCATCCATCTATCATTATTTCACCATCCATCTATCATTATTTCACCATCCATCTATCATTATATCACCATCCATCTATCATTATATCACCATCCATCTATCATTATATTACCATCCATCTATCATTATATTACCATCCATCTATCATTATATTACCATCCATCTATCATTATATTACCATCCATCTGTCATTATATTACCATCCATCTATCATTATATTACCATCCATCTATCATTATATTACCATCCATCTATCATTATATTACCATCCATCTATCATTATATTACCATCCATCCATCTATCATTATATTACCATCCATCCATCTATCATTATATTACCATCCATCTATCATTATATTACCATCCATCTATCATTATATCACCATCCATCCATCCATCTATCATTATATCACCATCCATCCATCCATCTATCATTATATCACCATCCATCCATCTATCATTATATTACCATCCATCTATCATTATATCACCATCCATCTATCATTATATTACCATCCATCCATCTATCATTATATTACCATCCATCCATCTATCATTATATTACCATCCATCTGTCATTATATTACCATCCATCTATCATTATATCACCATCCATCTATCATTATATTACCATCCATCTATCATTATATTACCATCCATCCATCTATCATTATATTACCATCCATCCATCTATCATTATATTACCTTCCATCCATCTATCATTATATTACCATCCATCTGTCCATCCAGCACCAACTCTGACAGCTTTGACAGAATGTATGTTATAAACTAATGCTACCTTAGTTCTAGACAATACTAAATAATACTAAATATGCCAGGTTTCCACCCACGGCTGCATCAACTCCAACAACGCAGACATAACTTATGTTACTCATATATTACTAGTTCTGTAACTGTTGTACGAGAGCGTTGTTCTGCCTGTTCTCAACGGCCCACCTCTCCACTGCTGGACCTATGGCCATGTTGTAGCCCTCACTGTCTCCTGCTACATGTCATTAATTAAACCACCATCTAACCACTTGTTCATTCTCTCCCTCTCTAGGTTTATCTTCCCCCCTACTCGTATGGGTCCTGAGAGCCAGTTTAGTGACTTCCTGGATGGACTAGGCCCCGCCCAGATCGTAGGCCGACAGACACTAGCCACTCCCTCCATGGGTAAATCAGATCATTGGAGTTTCTATATAATTATGTGTATATATATATATATATATAATATGCAATTATGCAGTGTTTTCGGAAAGTGTTCAGACCCCTTGAGTTTTTCCACATTTTATTTTCATACATTTTATTCTAAAATATAATTCCCTCATCAATCTACTCACAATACCCCAAAATGAGAAAGCAAAAACATTTTTTTTATTTATTTTTGCTTATTTATTACCAATAAATAAACTGATATCATATTTACATAAGTATTCAGACACTTTACTCAGTACTTTGTCGAAGCATCTTTGGCATCGATTACTAGCTCGAGACTTCTTTGGTATGACGCTACAAGCTTGGCACACCTGTATTTGGAGAGTTTCTCCCATTCTTCTCTGCAGATCCTCTCAAGCTCTGTCAGGTTGGATGGGGATCGTCGCTGCACAGCTATTTTCAGGTTTCTCCAGAGATGTTCAATCAGGTTCAAGTCCGGGCTCTGGCTGGGCCACAAGGACATTCAGAGACTTGTCCTGAAACCACTCCTGCGTTGTCTTGGCTGTGTGCTTAGGGTTGTTGTCCTGTTGGAAGGTGAACTTTCACCCCAGTCTGAGGTGCTGAGCACTCTGGAGCAGGTTTTCATCAAGGATCTCTCTGTACTTTGCTCCGTTCATCTTTCCCTCCATCCGGACTAGTCTCCCAGTACCTGCCGCTGAAAAACATCCCCACAGCATGATGCTGCCACCACCAGGCTTCACCGTAGAGATGGTGCCACGTTTCCTCCAGACTTGACTCTTGGCATTCAGGCCATAGGGTACAATATTTGTTTCATCAGACCAGAGAATCTTGTTTCTCATTTACTGAGTGTCCTTTAGGTGCCTTTTGGCAAACTCCAAGCCGGCTGTCATGTGACTTTTATTAAAGAGTTGTTTCCGTCTGGCCACTCTACCACAAAGTCCTGATTGGTGGACAACCATCTGCAGAGATGGTTGTCATTCTGAAAAGTTCTCCCATCACCACAGAGGAACTCTCCCTGACCGACGCCCTTCTTCCCCGTTTGCTCAGTTTGGCCGGACGGCCAGCTCTAGAAAGAGCCTTGGTGGTTCCAAACTTCTTCCATTTAAGAATGATGGAGACCCCTGTGTTCTTGGGGATCTTCAATGCTGCAAAAAAATGTTTTGGTACCCTTCCCCAGATCCAAATCATGTCCAAACAATTGTTTTTACCACAGGTGGACTCCAGTCAAGTTGTAGAAACATCTCAATTTCGAGTCTCGTTGTGTTTAGCAGTTGATGTTACTCTTCAATAACACAGACCCCAAAGCAAATCAGGGGGAGAAAAATATATATATTCAAAGATAACAAATCATAGATGTTTATTCTCCCCTGTCCTCAGTGATTCTCTCCACAGAACAAAGGCAGAGCATGTAGATTTACAACCCAACACTGGCCTGTGGTTGACCATTTCGAATTCCTTGCAATAAAACTGGGCCAATGGCCAAATAACAAGTATCCTGTTTCAGGCTCAATGCCTAAACACATTCCTTCCATGTCTCTGACCCATTGATCGTTAATTCCCTATTACAGGAAAAACACTTTTTCCATTGATCGTTAATTCCCTCTCGACCTCTCGACCTCTGCTTCGCGTATTATTTTAAAATATTCATACAATAGCGAAGGGTTTTGAATACTTACGAAATAAGGTATTTCTGTGTAAAAAAAAATACATATGGGGTATTGTGTTCACTAATTGAATAAATGTTATCCATTTTAGAATAAGGCTGTAACGTAACAAAATGTGGAACAAGTCAAGGGCTCTGAAAACTTTCCCGAATGCACTGTCTAGCTCCTCCCTCTTCAGTGTTTGCTGATCTAAATAAAACATATGGTGTATGAATAGGAGGATGGCTCTACATTAGATACCAGATGGTGTATGAATAGGAGGATGGCTCTACATTAGATACCAGATGGTGTATGAATAGGAGGATGGCTCTACATTAGATACCAGATGGTGTATGAATAGGAGGATGGCTCTACATTAGATACCAGATGGTGTATGAATAGGAGGATGGCTCTACATTAGATACCAGATGGTGTATGAATAGGGGGATGGCTCTACATTAGATACCAGATGGTGTATGAATAGGAGGATGGCTCTACATTAGATACCAGATGGTGTATGAATAGGAGGATGGCTCTACATTAGATGCCAGATGGTGTTTGAATAGGAGGATGGCTCTACATTAAATGCCAGATGGTGTATGAATAGGAGGATGGCTCTACATTAGATACCAGATGGTATATGAATAGGAGGATGGCTCTACATTAGATACCAGATGGTGTATGAATAGGGGGATGGCTCTACATTAGATGCCAGATGGTGTATGAATAGGAGCATGGCTCTACATTAGATACCAGATGGTGTATGAATAGGAGGATGGCTCTACATTAGATACCAGATGGTGTTTGAATAGGAGGATGGCTCTACATTAGATGCCAGATGGTTTATGAATAGGAGGATGGCTCTACATTAGATACCAGATGGTGTATGAATAGGAGGATGGCTCTACATTAGATGCCAGATGGTTTATGAATAGGAGGATGGCTCTACATTAGATACCAGATGGTGTTTGAATAGGAGGATGGCTCTACATTAGATGCCAGATGGTTTATGAATAGGAGGATGGCTCTACATTAGATACCAGATGGTGTATGAATAGGAGGATGGCTCTACATTAGATACCAGATGGTTTATGAATAGGAGGATGGCTCTACATTAGATACCAGATGGTGTTTGAATAGGAGGATGGCTCTACATTAGATACCAGATGGTGTATGAATAGGAGGATGGCTCTACATTAGATACCAGACTGTGTATGAATAGGAGGATGGCTCTACATTAGATACCAGATGGTGTATGAATAGGAGGATGGCTCTACATTAGATACCAGATGGTGTTTGAATAGGAGGATGGCTCTACATTAGATACCAGATGGTGTATGAATAGGGGGATGGCTCTACATTAGATACCAGATGGTGTATGAATAGGAGGATGGCTCTACATTAGATACCAGATGGTGTATGAATAGGAGGATGGCTCTACATTAGATCCCAGACTGTGTATGAATAGGGGGATGGCTCTACATTAGATACCAGACTGTGTATGAATAGGGGGATGGCTCTACATTAGATACCAGACTGTGTATGAATAGGGGGATGGCTCTACATTAGATACCAGATGGTGTATGAATAGGAGGATGGCTCTACATTAGATACCAGATGGTGTTTGAATAGGAGGATGGCTCTACATTAGATGCCAGATGGTTTATGAATAGGAGGATGGCTCTACATTAGATGCCAGATGGTTTATGAATAGGGGGATGGCTCTACATTAGATGCCAGATGGTTTATGAATAGGAGGATGGCTCTACATTAGATACCAGATGGTGTATGAATAGGGGGATGGCTCTACATTAGATACCAGATGGTGTATGAATAGGAGGATGGCTCTACATTAGATACCAGATGGTGTTTGAATAGGAGGATGGCTCTACATTAGATGCCAGATGGTTTATGAATAGGAGGATGGCTCTACATTAGATGCCAGATGGTTTATGAATAGGGGGATGGCTCTACATTAGATGCCAGATGGTTTATGAATAGGAGGATGGCTCTACATTAGATACCAGATGGTGTATGAATAGGGGGATGGCTCTACATTAGATACCAGATGGTGTATGAATAGGAGGATGGCTCTACATTAGATACCAGATGGTTTATGAATAGGAGGATGGCTCTACATTAGATACCAGATGCTGTATGAATAGGAGGATGGCTCTACATTAGATACCAGATGGTTTATGAATAGGAGGATGGCTCTACATTAGATTCCAGATGGTTTATGAATAGGAGGATGGCTCTACATTAGATACCAGATGGTGTATGAATAGGAGGATGGCTCTACATTAGATACCAGACTGTGTATGAATAGGAGGATGGCTCTACATTAGATACCAGATGGTGTATGAATAGGAGGATGGCTCTACATTAGATACCAGATGGTGTATGAATAGGAGGATGGCTCTACATTAGATTCCAGATGGTTTATGAATAGGAGGATGGCTCTACATTAGATACCAGATGGTGTATGAATAGGAGGATGGCTCTACATTAGATACCAGATGGTGTATGAATAGGAGGATGGCTCTACATTAGATTCCAGATGGTTTATGAATAGGAGGATGGCTCTACATTAGATACCAGACTGTGTATGAATCGGAGGATGGCTCTACATTAGATACCAGATGGTGTATGAATAGGGGGATGGCTCTACATTAGATACCAGATGGTGTATGAATAGGAGGATGGCTCTACATTAGATACCAGATGGTGTATGAATAGGAGGATGGCTCTACATTAGATACCAGATGGTGTATGAATAGGAGGATGGCTCTACATTAGATACCAGATGGTGTATGAATAGGGGGATGGCTCTACATTAGATACCAGATGGTGTATGAATAGGAGGATGGCTCTACATTAGATTCCAGATGGTTTATGAATAGGAGGATGGCTCTACATTAGATACCAGACTGTGTATGAATCGGAGGATGGCTCTACATTAGATACCAGATGGTGTATGAATAGGGGGATGGCTCTACATTAGATACCAGATGGTGTATGAATAGGGGGATGGCTCTACATTAGATACCAGATGGTGTATGAATAGGAGGATGGCTCTACATTAGATACCAGATGGTGTATGAATAGGAGGATGGCTCTACATTAGATACCAGATGGTGTATGAATAGGGGGATGGCTCTACATTAGATACCAGATGGTGTATGAATAGGAGGATGGCTCCGCATATCCTTCCAATGTGTTTTTTTTTTTTTTTTCTTTTATGAGCTAAAAATAAATTATGAGAATTCTATGCCACAATCACTTGGTAAAAAATCATTGTGAGGACAGTGGAACATACACGTTATAACAGACTGGAAGCATTCTGTCTCTCTCTGCTGGTCAACACTGGTACTGCAAGTTGAAACAACAGTGATCAGATATACTGTAATAGAGGCAGAATGTGACCTGATCTGACCTGGAAAAGGGTCTCAGTTCTGGACTATAACTAGGCCCAGAGCTTCTCCTGGCCAGGTTACATGTCAAATCATCTGCCCCTAAACGTGAAGAGTGTGTGTAGCAAGTGTGTATAACAAGTGTGTGTTTTCCTCCTGTAGGTGACGTCCATGTGGGTATGGTGGACAGAGGAGGCCAGCTAGAGGTGGAGATCAACCAGGCCAGAGGACTGACCCCTAAACCAGGGTCAAAGAACATCCCAGGTACAATACATAACTACAGAACTTTATTGTTCATCCCAGGTACAATACAAACCTACCAAACTTTATTGTTCATCCCAGGTACAATACAAACCTACCCAACTTTATTGTTTGTCCCAGGTACAATACAAACCTACCCAACTTTATTGTTCATCCTAGGTACAATACAAACCTACCCAACTTTATTGTTCATCCCAGGTACAATACAAACCTACCCAACTTTATTGTTTATCCCAGGTACAATACAAACCTACCCAACTTTATTATTTGTCCCAGGTACAATACAAACCTACCCAACTTTATTGTTCATCCCAGGTACAATACAAACCTACCCAACTTTATTATTTGTCCCAGGTACAATACAAACCTACCCAACTTTATTGTTCATCCCAGGTACAATACAAACCTAACCAACTTTATTGTTCATCCCAGGTACAATACAAACCTACCCAAATGTATTGTTCATGCCAGGTACAATACAAACCTACCCAACTTTATTGTTCATCCCAGGTACAATACAAACCTACCCAACTTTATTGTTCATCCCAGGTACAATACAAACGTATCCAACTTTATTGTTTATCCCAGGTACAATACAAACCTACCCAACTTTATTGTTTGTCCCAGGTACAATACAAACCTACCCAACTTTATTGTTCATCCCAGGTACAATACAAACCTACCCAACTTTATTGTTCATCCCAGGTACAATACAAACCTATATACCTTTGTTGTTCATTTATTCATCTCAGGTCAAATCAAATTAAATGCTGTTAGTCACATACGCATATTTAGTAGGTGTTATTGCGAGTGTATTGAAATGCTTGTGTTCCTAGCTCCAACAGTGCAGTAGTATCTAACAATACACAACAATACACACAAATCTAAAAGTCAAAGAATGCAATTAAGAAATATATAAATATTAGATTGAGCAATGTCGGAGTGGCATTGACTAAACTACAGTAGAATAGAATACAGTATATACATATGAGATGAGTACAGCAGTATGTAAACATTATTAAAGTGACTAGTGTTCCATTATTAAAGTGACCAGTGATTCCAAGTCTGTATATAGGGCAGCAGCCTCTAAGGTGCAGGGTTGCGTAATCGGGTGGTAGCCGGCTAGTGATGGATATATAACAGTCTGATGGCCCTGAGATAGAAGTTGTTTTTCAGTCTCTGTCCAAGCCTTGATGCACCAGTACTGACCTCTCCTTCTGGATGATAGCGGGGTGAACAGGCCGTTACTCGGGTGGTTGATGTCCTTGATTATTTTTTGGGCCTTACTGTGACATTGGGTGCTGTAGGTGTTCATGCCCTCAGACGAACCATCAAACAGGCAAAGTGTCAATACAGAACTAAGATTGAATCTTATTATACAGGCTCTGACGCTCGTCGGCTGTGGCAGGGCTTGCAAACTATTACGGACTACAAAGAAAAACCTAGCCGTGAGCTGCCCAGTGACGCAAGCCTACCAGATGGGCTAAATGCATTTTATGCTCGCTTCTAGGCAGAAAACACTGAAGCATGCATGAGAGAACCAGCTGTTCTGGACGGCTCTGTGATTGCGCTTTCCGTAGCCGATGTGAGCAAGACCTTTAAACAGGTCAATATTCACAAGGCCGTGGGGCCAGACGGATTACCAGGACGTGTACTCAGAGCATGCACGGACCAACTGGCAAGTGTCTTCACTGACATTTTCAACTTCTCCCTGTCCAAGTCTGTAATACCTAACACCATCATCCCTAGACCCACTCCAATTCACATACCACCCCAACTGATTCACAGATGATGCAATCTCAATTGCACCCCTATGTGAGAATGCTATTAATTTACTACAGCTCCGCGTTCAACAACATAGTGCCCACAAAGCTCAATACTAAGCTAAGGACCCTGGGACTAAACACCTCCCTCTGCAACTGGATCCTGAACTTCCTGACGGGCCGACCCCAGGTGGTAAGGGTAGGCAACAACACATCTGCCACTCTGATACTGAACACGGGGGCCCCTCATGGGTGCTTGCTTAGTCCCCTCCTGTACTCCTTGTTCACCCACGACTGCGTGGCCAAGAACGACTCCAACACCATAATTAAGTTTGCCGATGACACATCGGCAGTAGGCTTGATCACCGACAACAACGAGACAGCCCTTGTAGGGTTTCCCCCTCAGTTTCCCCCTCAGGAGACTAAAAAGATTTGGCATGGGTCCCGATCCTCAAAGTTCTACAGCCGCACCATCGAGAGTATCCTGCTTCACCGCCTGGTACGGCAACCGCTCGGCATCCGACCGTAAGGAGCTACAGAAGGTAGTGCATACAGCCCAGTACATCACTGGGGCCAAGCTTCCTGCCTTCCGGAACATATACAGTGCCTTGCGAAAGTATTCGGCCACCTTGAACTTTGCGACCTTTTGCCACATTTCAGGCTTCAAACATAAAGATATAAAACTGTATTTTTTTTGTGAAGAATCAACAACAAGTGGGACACAATCATGAAGTGGAACGACATGTATTCGATATTTCAAACTTTTTTAACAAATCAAAAACTGAAAAATTGGGCGTGCAAAATTATTCAGCCCCCTTAAGTTAATACTTTGTAGCGCCACCTTTTGCTGCGATTACAGCTGTAAGTCGCTTGGGGTATGTCTCTATCAGTTTTGCACATCGAGAGACTGACATTTTTTCCCATTCCTCCTTGCAAAACAGCTCGAGCTCAGTGAGGTTGGATGGAGAGCATTTGTGAACAGCAGTTTTCAGTTCTTTCCACAGATTCTCGATTGGATTCAGGTCTGGACTTTGACTTGGCCATTCTAACACGTTGTTTATTTTTTAACCATTCTATTGTAGATTTTGCTTTATGTTTTGGATCATTGTCTTGTTGGAAGACAAATCTCCGTCCCAGTCTCAGGTCTTTTGCAGACTCCATCAGGTTTTCTTCCAGAATGGTCCTGTATTTGGCTCCATCCATCTTCCCATCAATTTTAATCCTCTTCCCTGTCCCTGCTGAAGAAAAGCAGGCCCAAACCATAATGCTGCCACCACCATGTTTGACAGTGGGGATGGTGTGTTCAGCTGTGTTGCTTTTACGCCAAACATAACGTTTTGCATTGTTGCCAAAAAGTTCAATTTTGGTTTCATCTGACCAGAGCACCTTCTTCCACATGTTTGGTGTGTCTCCCAGGTGGCTTGTGGCAAACTTTAAACGACACTTTTTATGGATATCTTTAAGAAATGGCTTTCTTCTTGCCACTCTTCCATAAAGGCCAGATTTGTGCAATATACGACTGATTGTTGTCCTATGGACAGAGTCTCCCACCTCAGCTGTAGATCTCTGTAGTTCATCCAGAGTGATCATGGGCCTCTTGGCTGCATCTCTGATCAGTCTTCTCCTTGTATGAGCTGAAAGTTTAGAGGGACGGCCAGGTCTTGGTAGATTTGCAGTGGTCTGATACTCCTTCCATTTAAATATTATCGCTTGCACAGTGCTCCTTGGGATGTTTAAAGCTTGGGAAATCTTTTTGTATCCAAATCCGGCTTTAAACTTCTTCACAACAGTATCTCGGACCTGCCTGGTGTGTTCCTTGTTCTTCATGATGCTCTCTGCACTTTTAACGGACCTCTGAGACTATCACAGTGCAGGTGCATTTATACGGAGACTTGATTACACACAGGTGGATTGTATTTATCATCATTAGTCATTTAGGTCAACATTGGATCATTCAGAGATCCTCACTGAACTTCTGGAGAGAGTTTGCTGCACTGAAAGTAAAGGGGCTGAATAATTTTGCACGCCCAATTTTTCAGTTTTTGATTTGTTAAAAAAGTTTGAAATATCCAATAAATGTCATTCCACTTCATGATTGTGTCCCACTTGTTGTTGATTCTTCACAAAAAAATACAGTTTTATATCTTTATGTTTGAAGCCTGAAATGTGGCAAAAGGTCGCAAAGTTCAAGGGGGCCGAATACTTTCGCAAGGCACTATATACTAGGCGGTGTCAGAGGAAGGCCCAAAAAATTGTCAAAGACTCCAGTGACCCAAGTCGATACAAGGCGGTACCAGAGCACCGAGTCTAGGTCCAAAAGGCTCCTTCACTTCTTTGGGACTGGGGGGCAGTATTGGATAAAAAGGTGCCCAGAGTAAACTGCCTGCTACTTAGTCCTAAAAGCTATAATATGCATATAATAAGTACATTTGGATAGACAACACTCTGAAGTTTCTAAAACTGTTTGAATGATGTCTGTGAGTATAACAGAAGTCGTATGGCAGGCAAAAACCTGAGAAAGAATCCACCAGGAAGTGGGAAATCTGAGGTTAGAAGTTTTTCAAGTCATTGCCTATCGAATATACAGTGTCTAGAGGGTCATATTCCACTTCCTAAGGCTTCCACTAGATGTCACCAGTCTTTAGAACCTTGTTTGATGCTTCTACTGTGAAGGATGGGGGAATGGGAGCTGAATGAGTCAGAGGTCTGCCAGAGTGGCATGAGCTGATCACACACGCTCTCACGTGAGAGCGACCTGCGTTCCATCGCATTCCTACAGACAAAGTAATTCTCTGGTTGAAACATTATTGAAGATTTATGTTAAAAACATCCTAAAGATTGATTCTATACTTAGTTTGACATGTTTCGTCTGAACTTTCGCCTGGACTTGCCCGCGTGTCGTGAGTTTGGATTGTGTACTAAACGCGCGAACAAAAAGGAGGTATTTGGACATAAATGATGGACTTTATCGAACAAATCAATTTTTTTTTGTGGAACTGGGATTCCTGGGAGTGCAATCTGATGAAGACCATCAAAGGTAAGTGAATATTTATAATGCTATTTCTGACTTCTGTTGACTCCAGAACATGGCGGATATCTGTATGGCTTGTTTTGTTGTCTGAGCGCTGTACTCAGATTATTGCATGGTGTGCTTTTTCGGTAAAGCTTTTTTGAAATCTGACACAGCGGTTGCATTAAGGAGAAGTGGATCTAAAATTCCATGCATAACAGCTGTATCTTTTATCAATGTTTATTATGAGTATTTCTGTAAATTGATGTGGCTCTCTGCAAAAACGTAACGCGCCAATGTAAACTGAGATTTTTGGATATAAATATGAACTTTACCGAACAAAACATACATGTATTGTGTAACATTAAGTCCTACGAGTGTCATCTGATGAAGATCATCATATGTTAGTGATTAATTGTGTCTCCATTTCTGTTTTTTGTGACTCCTCTCTTTGGCTGGAAAAATGGCTGTGTTTTTCTGTGACTAGGTACTGACCTAACATAATCGTTTGGTGTGCTTTCATCATAACGCCTTTTTGAAATTGGACACTGTGGCTGGATTTACAACAAGTTTATCTTTTAAAATGCCCTTTCACTCAGAATTTAAATAACTGTATTATTCATTTCCTGCAGCAACCTATGTAAAGGTGTATGTGTTGGAGAATGGAGCATGTCTGGCTAAGAAGAAGACCAGAGTGGTGAAGAAGACTCTAGACCCCTCCTACCAACAGGCCCTGCTGTTTGAAGAGAGTCCTCAGGCCAAAGTCCTACAGGTAAATACCTAGCTATATCTAGAAATATTGAAGTGGTAGAAATAGGATTTGTGGTCCCAGAAACCCATATGTTCGCCTTTGTGGTTCCAGAACCCCAAATATTTGTCTTTGTGGTTCCAGAACACCATATGTTTGTCTCTGTGGTTCCAGAACCCCATATGTTCATCTTTGTGGTTCCAGAATCCCATATGTTCGTCTTTGTGATTCCAGAACCCCAAATGTCCGTCTTTGTGGTTCCAGAACCCCATATGTTCGTCTTTGTGGTTCCTGAACCCCATATGTTCGTCTTTGTGGTTCCAGAACCCTATATGTTCGTCTTTGTGGTTCCAGAATCCCATATGTTCGTCTTTGTGATTCCAGAACCCCAAATGTCCGTCTTTGTGGTTCCAGAACCCCATATGTTCGTCTTTGTGGTTCCTGAACCCCATATGTTCGTCTTTGTGGTTCCAGAACCCTATATGTTCGTCTTTGTGGTTCCAGAACCCCATATGTTCGTCTGGCATGGCCGGAGAGTGAAAATAATTTTTTTCTTCACCAAATGTCGTATTTATTGACTTAATTTTATTGCATCTCTAGCAGCGATATCATTTTTGGGATGGTTAGCTAATCAAAGCATTGACTTAATTTCCCGTCCCCCTTCTCTCTCTCCTCCCCTCTCTCTCTCTCTCTCTCTCTCTCTCCTCCCCTCTCTCTCTCTCACCACCTCTCTCATCCTCCCTCCCCTCCCCTTCTCTCTCTCTCTCTCCTCTCTCTCTCTCCCCACCTCTCTCATCCTCCCTCCCCTCCCCTTCTCTCTCTCTCTCTCCTCTCTCTCTCTCCCCACCTCTCTCATCCTCCCTCCCCTTCTCTCTCTCTCTCTCTCTCTCTCTCTCTCTCTCTCCCCACCTCCCTCCCCTCTCTCTCTCTCTCTCTCTCTCTCTCCCTCCCCCCCCCTCTCTCTCTCTCTGTCTCTCTCTCCCCCCCCCCTCTCTCTCCCAGGTGATTGTGTGGGGTGACTATGGGAGGATGGACCACAAGTGTTTCATGGGCATGGCTCAGATCATGCTGGATGAGTTGGACCTTGGTGCCACGGTGAGCGGATGGTACAAGCTGTTCCCCACCTCGTCTCTGGCTGACCCCAGCATCGGACCCCTCACACGGCAACTGTCCCAGTCCTCACTGGAGAGCTGTGCCACCAGCCCCTCCTGTACCTAGACAGAGAGAACTATATACTCACACTCACACTCACACTCACACACACACACACACACACACACACACACACACACACACATCATGCAGATATGTTTTACACGCAGAAACGCAGTCAGACGTGTTTACATACAGGCTTCTGCATACACACGTGCCCATCCATAAACCCCTGCCACACACACACACACACTCCAACATGCTGATCCTCAGATCCATCCCCATAACTATGTCAGATAACATGATTTACCAGAGCATAGCATTATAGTAGCGTTACTTACTGCCCAATATCCCTGTCCCCTTCCCCCTTCCCCCTTCCCCCTACCCCCTGTCCCCTGCCCCTGCCACTTCCCCCTTCCCCCTACCCCCTGTCCCCTGCCCCCTGCCCCCTGTCCCCTGCCCCTGTCCCCTGCCCCTGTCCCCTGCCCCATCTCAGAATCCCTGTCCCCTGCCCCATCTCAGAATCCCTGTCCCCTGCCCCATCTCAGAATCCCTGCCTCCTGCCCCATCTCAGAATCCCTGTCCCCTGCCCCATCTCAGAATCCCTGTCCCCTGCCCCATCTCAGAATCCCTGCCCCCTGCCCCATCTCAGAATCCCTGCCTCCTGCCCCATCTCAGAATCCCTGCCTCCTGCCTCATCTCAGAATCCCTGCCTCCTGCCCCATCTCAGAATCCCTGTCCCATCTCAGAATCCCTGCCCCCATCTCTGAATCCCAGGGTGGTTGAGTGATTGCCCCGTTCCACATTCCCCGATCCCAGAATTCCAAGCTTGCATCCCAAATGGAACTCTATTCACTATATAGTGCACTACTTTGACCAGATCCTGGCAAAAGTGGTTCACTATTAAGGCAATAGGGAGCCATTTTGGGACCCAGGTCAAGGCACTACTTCTCATCCCAGGGTCAGGTCATTCCTGAAAACAGTTTTTAAACTCTATGCCAAACTAAGAAGAAAAACAACTTTATTTTTCAAAACCAAAGCAATTTTTATTGTTACTATCAGTCGTGCTAGTTATACAGTATATACGTCTGGATATGTAGCAGAGTCTATGACTTAGATATAATGCAAAAAATATTCTATATTTTAAACACACACACACACACACACACACATACACTCACACAAGCTGGGGAGGAGAGAGACGGGTCACATTATGAAGAAAAATCAACAGGCTTTTTGGATGTTTACATAATCACTATTATGTGAGGTAGCAGCGCTAATCTTCTCATTTCCACAAGCCAGAGTTAATAAGTATATAGATATTAGATAATGTAGATTATAATATGTAGATATGTGTGTTCACGTGTGTATCGGTTGCATCCCACACGTTTGCTTGCATCTCTTATTGAGACATTTTAAAGTGCTATTTTTAGCTTGCCCTTTAAGATTCTAATCAGATATATAGATGGTAATTTATTTATTTAGCTAATCAGACACTGTCTGAAGAACATGAGGAACGTAACACTCTACACTGAGTTTAGGGAGATGGAGGGGCATCGTTTCCACGGAGAACAAAGTCCCAACCTACCAGCATCCCTCGTCAACAAGCTGCATTGTGGGACACAAGAGGACCAACTGACAAACTGAACACTCACAGGAATGGACCTCAAACTTTCCTCAAGACAGTTCAACACAAAGGCTTCTGGGTAGTCTGGGCTGTAGTCGTCGTTCATTGTAGACCCTGTTAGTGCGATCCCACAAAGGACTTCGTATCCCAGAGGTGATACTGTATGCTTCTGCCCCACTGTACAGACTAGAACCTTTTGGATCAACTTCCTCTTCATTTCCTGTCTGAAGTTTTTGTCTACACTTCCTGCTTTTGACCGAAAGTAGGAGGTGGGAAACATTGGTGAGAAAGAAGTCTTTCTGATGTCTGTGGTGAGATCTCCCACCCTAGACAGACACACACACACACACACACACACACACACACACACACACTCACACAGAACACACACACACACACACACACACAGAACACACACACACACACACACACACACACACACACACAGAACACACACACACACAGAACACACACACACACACACACAGAACACACACACACACACACACACACACACACACACACACACGGATGCCCCCCAGACACATAGGACTAAGTCTTATGATTGGGTAATATTGGCCACCTGTGTGAACTTTACCCTTTAACTCCTGAGGTTGTGTGGTGAGGTCACTGCTCTCTCTCAGCAATGTAAACTCCAGCAGCACAGATATATTGTATCTTCAATTACCTTTAACAACCAGTAGATGGCGTCTGATTCGTTCCTTTACAACCAGTAGATGGCGTCTGATTCGTTCCTTTACAACCAGTAGGTGAAGTCTGATTCGTTCCTGTACAACCAGTAGATGGCGTCTGATTCGTTCCTTTACAACCAGTAGGTGACGTCCGATTCGTTCCTTTACAACCAGTAGGTGACGTCTGATTTGTTCCTTTACAACCAGTAGGTGACGTCTGATTCGTTCCTGTACAACCAGTAGGTGACGTCCGATTCGTTCCTTTACAACCAGTAGGTGACGTCTGATTTGTTCCTTTACAACCAGTAGGTGACGTCTGATTTGTTCCTTTACAACCAGTAGGTGACGTCTGATTCGTTCCTGTACAACCAGTAGGTGACGTCTGATTCGTTCCCGTACAACCAGTAGGTGACGTCTGATTCGTTCCCGTACAACCAGTAGGTGGCGTCTGATTCGTTCCTGTACAACCAGTAGGTGACGTCTGATTCGTTCTTGTACGTGTTCAAACTCAAAAACATATTGTCATCTTGTTTACTGATATTGTATCTTGGACATTTCTCCTGATCACCAGTTTTGCATATCATCGTGGATCTAATCTGGATACATTGGTCAGGTCTCTTAGATTACTTCTTAAATCTCTCTAATCTGTTAGGGACTGATTCCGATGAATTAATTTATATTTTTCCTATGCATGCACTTCTTAGTATTTGGCATTTATACTTACCTTATTTAGTCACGAACCTTATTCAGTCACGTGACTCGTACTGCAGGTGCGGCTACCTTGTGGGGCTCTGAGTACATTTCATTAAACCGCTGAAAACTCTCCAGTTTGCTGGCCAACAGATTTTCTCGCAGAGTTTTCATTCAACAGGGTTTTCAGTACATTTATCTTAAAGCCATCCCTTTAAAATACTCTGTACCTTTCAGTTAAAATGTTGTCGATAGACTCATTAGGATATATTGAGAGATCGGGTATCTGGATATTAGGGATCAATGACGGAGTAATCTAAATATATGCATAAATAAATAAATATAATATAAATAAATATATGCAAATTCTTCTCCGTTTCAGCACCAATTGGTAGATTTAAAAATCCTCTGATCTTGTAGATTGTCTATTTATTTAGGAAAGTAGTTCTGAATCATAAAGGACTTTAAGCACCAAATAATGGTTAGATTCATTCTGAAAAATGCCACATTCAGTTCTTTAACCCGTGGTAATGTTGACAGATTAGTGTACACAGAATTATAATAAGGAGAATAGTGTACAATAGTAGGCTATACCCTCGTCTATTACCTGCACTGACCATGGGACTGTGTGATGACAAGTATTGCGCCATGCGTCAGGTTCAAACTGTTACGGCTCGGTCTGCGCCCCGCTCCATAATTAATTATCCTACATGTCTTTTTTGTATTACCAACTGTTACTAATGATCCTCAGCAACAACCACACGGCCGTGACGGCGTTTACAGAGGAGTCAAATGAAGGTAAACTAAACAATGTAATTAAATGGAATGATAATGTAGGCTGTACCAACTGAAGGGAACTAACAGTACATTGGCAGTTGAATATGTGTGGCTATTAGGTCTACTGACAGTCCATACTGACGACTAATGTTTAACATGATTAGAAATAGGAAACAGAGAAAGTCGGGGTAGCCTATAATTAAGACAGGGTGCCCATCGCTGCAAGTTAAAAGGCCGTACTATTTTAACTCTGCATAACAGCACAGCATTTCATCAACGTTACCGTCGGAAAGTTGATATGTTTTGTTGGTATGTTTCAGTTTGCTGCCAAATAACGCCTTCTTCATATTTAATTCTAGCAATTATATGGTAAACTAGATCTAAAACAAGTGTTGTTTATATTTACAATCCCCTTATCCATTTACCCAGCTCTTATTAAAAACTCTTATCAAATTGTAAAAATTGTATGAAGGTGGTGGAATTATGAGGGGTATTTAAGTCAAGGTCAGAATACAGGGTATCGGTAGCTTCATTTATCGGTACCCTCATTTATTCCATCTCAACCCCAAAATGAATATTAGGTGAATTAACATGCGATTAACATGCAATTGACACGCGATTGACATGCGTTTAACACGCGATTCACATGCGATTAACGTGCGACTCACATGCGATTAACATACGACTCACATGCGATTAACATGCGACTCACATTCGATTAACATGCGATTCACATGCGATTAACATGCGATTCACATGCGATTCTCATTTTTTTTACGTTCGAGATCAGAATGTGCATCGAGAGAAAAGTTAATAAAAAGGTAATTCCTTGTCCTTGTCAGCTCGATCTTGCAACCTTATCAGTCCAACTCTCTAACCTCTAGGCTACCTGCCGCCCCACTTGCGCATTAAGAGGGTGGCTTGCACTGATACATGCGCAGATAAAATACGATTAAGCTATTTAAATGTCCTAATAATTTGAAAGATTGGCCGGAAAATCAGGTGTTTTAATCGCCGTATTCTTACTTTGATTTTGATCTTACACCCGATTTAAGGTCTTTACATGACAAAAAGCATATTCGGCCTACTGCCATAATCAGTTTAACTACTAGTGTGCATGTAAACACGTACTCAGTGTTTCTAATGTGTTACTGTTAGTTAGTTGCACTGATCAAACTTTCCTTACAACAAATATTTCTACAAAAAATGCTGTTAATAATCTTTGCATTGAATGATACATGTGTGTTTCTGTAGATACTGACTCGTTAGAACCTGCTGTGGAGAGACACAGACATAAAGGACATTCCGGAATACTTTACACTCTGTTCTAGAATAGAATTTGACATTTTTAGCCAATCTCTTATCCCGCAGTTTTGTCAATACTTTACTGTAAAAAAATTACAATTTTATTTTTTTATTTTTTTAGTGTTCGTTGGTATATTTAGTCAGGGATATGAAATAATTTCCTTTAATGTTTGCAGCACAGGGAGAACTGCTATATGCTCATGTTTATGAAGTAGTTTTAAATGTACTTTTTTTTTTAAATCTTTTTTTGTGGGCAGTTGGCATGAAGTATAAAAAAAAACTGCTTTTGTTTTTTCTGTAGTTGCACATGTTTCCTTCAACAAAATGTGCGACTGAATGCGGATAGAAACAACAATATTATATTCGTTGGAAAGAAGAAGAAAAACAAATACAAATAATCTATTTAAGCTGAACTTTACTTATTTCAATATAACTGTATAACTCAGAACCAGAAGTACCCTGTTGACAGCTGGATCATTAGTCCTATTAAGCTATTGAAAAGACAACTAGGTATTGACATTTTGTGATTGACATGTTTGGGAATATGAATGAGGTTGCATGTGTCCCAAAACTACCGTATATATTGAGTAGCTAGTGGCTACACAATGTTAACAACAAAACTTGAGAATTTGAAGTTTGAAAAGAGGATGAGAGTGACTGTCTGAATGTGTATGTGTACCCGAAACGTAAAGGGACTTTTTTCCCACAAGTATACAATATGTTTTCCAAATATATACCAAAAGGGAACAGGACAATGTTGACATGTTGACTTTCTCCAAAAGTATAGTAGTGGGATGATTTTGGGCTTTTTTTTACTTGAACTATGTGATGTTTATTAATAAGGCAAAGGGCAGACAGAAGGGTCAAAGGTCATAGGTCAGCTACTGAAGAATGTGTAGTTATTTGTTATTAGGGCCACTTGTAAATTGTACTTCACTTGAGCTGTGGCACAATTTCCTGATATTATGAAATCTTGCAGACATGTATTATAATGCTGGTTCACTTTACAGGCCACTATTTACCTTGTATGTTCTTGAGTTTACATGGTCAAATTTAGGGTTTCTTTGGTTCCTGTAACACCAATGTTTTAAATTATTTGAAGTAAGTATCAAGCAGAAAAAGGGGGCTTAAACAGGACTGTAAAGTAAAGCACCAGGACTGTAAAGTAAAACACCAGGACTGTAAAGTAAAACACCAGGACTGTAAAGTAAAGCACCAGGACTGTAAAGTAAAGCACCAGGACTGTAAAGTAAAGCACCAGGACTGTAAAGTAAAGCACCAGGACTGTAAAGTAAAACACCAGGACTGTAAAGTAAAGCACCTGGCCTGTAAAGTAAAGCACCAGGCCTGTAAAGTAAAGCACCAGGACTGTAAAGTACAAGAACAGGACTGTAAAGTAAAACATCAGGACTGTAAAGTCAAGCACCAGGACTGTAAAGTAAAACACCAGGACTGTAAATTAAAACAACAGGACTGTAAATTAAAACAACAGGACTGTAAAGTAAAACACCAGGACTGTAAATTAAAGCACCAGGACTTTAAATTAAAACAACAGGACTGTAAATTAAAACAACAGGACTGTAAATTAAAACACCAGGACTGTAAAGTAAAACACCAGGACTGTAAATTAAAACAACAGGACTGTAAGGTAAAACATCAGGACTGTAAATTAAAGCACCAGGACTTTAAATTAAAACAACAGGACTGTAAATTAAAACACCAGGACTGTAAAGTAAAGAAACAGGACAGTAAAGTAAAACAGTAATGTGAAGGAAAGCCACAGGACTGTAAAGTAAATCACCAGAACTGTAAACTAAAGCACCAGGACTGTAAAGGAAAGCCACAGGACTGTAAAGTGAAGAAACAGGACAGTAAAGTAAAACAGAACTGTAAAGGAAAGGAAAGCCACAGGACTGTAAAGTAAAGAAACAGGATAGTAAAGTAAAACAGAACTGTAAAGGAAAGGAAAGCCACAGGACTGTAAAGTAAAGAAACAGGATAGTAAAGTAAAACAGTACTGTAAAGGAAAGCCACAGGACTGTAAAGTAAAGCAACAGAACTGTAAAGTAAAGCAACAGGATTGTAAAGGAAATCCACAGGACTGTAAAGTAAAGGAACAGGATTGTAAAGGAAATCTAGTGGACTGTAAAGTAAAACAACAGGATTGTAAAGGAAATCTACTGGACTGTAAAGTAAAGCAACAGGATTGTAAAGGAAATCTAGTGGACTGTAAAGTAAAACAACAAGATTGTAAAGGAAATCTACTGGACTGTAAAGTAAAACAATAGGATTATAAAGAAAATCTAGTGGACTGTAAAGTAAAGCAACAGGATTGTAAAGGAAATCCACATGACTGTAAAGTAAAACAACAGGATTGTAAAGGAAATCCACAGGACTGTAAAGTAAAACAACAGGATTGTAAAGGAAATCTAGTGGACTGTAAAGTAAAGCAACAGGATTGTAAAGGAAATCTAGTGGACTGTAAAGTAAAACAACAGGATTGTAAAGGAAATCTAGTGGACTGTAAACGTCACGACAGTGGAGCTGGGTGACGTCACGACAGTGGAGCTGGGTGACGTCACGACAGTGGAGCTGGGTGACGACACGACAGTGGAGCTCGGTAGCGTCACAACAGTGGAGCTGGGTAGCGTCACAACAGTGGAGCTGGGTAGCGTCACAACAGTGGAGCTGGGTAGCGTCACAACAGTGGAGCTGGGTGACGACACGACAGTGGAGCTGGGTGACATCACGACAGTGGAGCTGGGTGACGACACGACAGTGGAGATGGGTGACGACACGACAGTGGAGCTGGGTGACGACACGACAGTGGAGCTGGGTGACGTCACAACAGTGGAGCTGGGTGACGACACGACAGTGGAGCTGGGTGACGACACGACAGTGGAGCTGGGTGACATCACGACAGTGGAGCTGGGTGACGACACGACAGTGGAGATGGGTGACGACATGACAGTGGAGCTGGGTGACGACACGACAGTGGAGCTGGGTGACGACACGACAGTGGAGCTGGGTGACGTCACGACAGTGGAGCTGGGTGACGACACGACAGTGGAGCTGGGTGACGACACGACAGTGGAGCTGGGTGAAGTCACGACAGTGGAGCTGGGTGACGACACGACAGTGGAGCTGGGTGACGTCACGACAGTGGAGCTGGGTGACGACACGACAGTGGAGCTGGGTGACGACACGACAGTGGAGCTGGGTGACGACACGACAGTGGAGCTGGGTGACGACATGACAGTGGAGCTGGGTGACGACACGACAGTGGAGCTGGGTGACGACACGACAGTGGAGCTGGGTGACGACACGACAGTGGAGCTGGGTGACGACACGACAGTGGAGCTGGGTGACATCACGACAGTGGAGCTGGGTGACGACACAACAGTGGAGATGGGTGACGACACGACAGTGGAGCTGGGTGACGACACGACAGTGGAGCTGGGTGACGACACGACAGTGGAGCTGGGTGACGTCACGACAGTGGAGCTGGGTGACGTCACGACAGTGGAGCTGGGTGACGACACGACAGTGGAGCTGGGTGACGACACGACAGTGGAGCTGGGTGACGACATGACAGTGGAGCTGGGTGACGACACGACAGTGGAGATGGGTGACGACACGACAGTGGAGCTGGGTGACGTCACGACAGTGGAGCTGGGTGACGACACGACAGTGGAGCTGGGTGACGACACGACAGTGGAGCTGGGTGAAGTCACGACAGTGGAGCTGGGTGACGACACGACAGTGGAGCTGGGTGACGTCACGACAGTGGAGCTGGGAGACGACACGACAGTGGAGCTGGGCGACGTCATGACAGTGGAGCTGGGTGACGACACGACAGTGGAGCTGGGTGACGTCACGACAGTGGAGCTGGGTGAAGTCACGACAGTGGAGCTGGGTGACGACACGACAGTGGAGCTGGGTGACGACACGACAGTGGAGCTGGGTGACGACATGACAGTGGAGCTGGGTGACGACATGACAGTGGAGCTGGGTGACGACACGACAGTAGAGCTGGGTGACGTCACGACAGTGGAGCTGGGTGACGACACGACAGTGGAGCTGGGTGACGACACGACAGTGGAGCTGGGCGAGTCCTTGTCAGCAGGATGACCCTAGCACATCCCCAGATGGATTGATGGAGTAGGGTGAAGTTGCTCTTAGACACAGATCTTAGGTCATGTTTGCATTTTTCCCACTAATGGTTAAGGTTAGGATTGAGAGCGGAGAAGCTGATCCTAGATCTGTAGCTAGGGGAAACTTTGCCCCGGAGCTTGGATGGAAGGTTAAGAGTGTTGGTGCCTTATTAATGCAAGCAGAAATTGATTGTCAGCACAGGGTTTGATGAGAGTGATTTAGTGAGAAGAAGTATGTGTTTGAGTGTGTGAGAGACAGAAGAAAGGCTGATGATCAGAAAGGGATCAAGTGGATGGAATAACATGTAGTTTGCTTGTACTATCTTGTACTATCTTGTACTATCTTGTACTATCTTGTACTATCTTGTACTATCTTGTGTGGCTGGCATGTATGTTGATGCTCCTAAACAGGGAGTTGGAATTAATGGGGCATATTGACTATTTGCAGGTATGGCTTAGTCAGCTTTGAATAGTCTGTTTATGTTCTCCTGCGTCTCATTGGCCACAGCTTTAAGATACTACACAGTGAAGTGGTGAATGTATCCTCACACACTGACGATGTCTCCTGTCATCGTTGAATTACAAACCGTTTTTATAGAAATAATTTCATTGTTTCGTTTTTTTTTTTTTGCTTGAAATGTAACCCTGTCCACAAGCTAGCTCTCCTGTAGAATCTCCTGTAGAATCTCCTGTGGAATCTCCTGTAGAATCTCCTGTAGAATCTCCTGTGGAATCTCCTGTAGAATCTCCTGTAGAATCTCCTGTGGAATCTCCTGTAGAATCTCCTGTATAATCTCCTGTAGAATCTCCTGTGGAATCTCCTGTAGAATCTCCTGTAGAATCTCCTGTAGAATCTCCTGTAGAATCTCCTGTGGAATCTCCTGTAGAATCTCCTGTATAATCTCCTGTATAATCTCCTGTAGAATCTCCTGTAGAATCTCCTGTGGAATCTCCTGTAGAATATCCTGTGGAATCTCCTGTAGAATCTCCTGTAGAATATCCTGTGGAATCTCCTGTAGAATCTCCTGTGGATTCTCCAGTAGAATCTCCTGTAGAATATCCTGTGGAATCTCCTGTATAATCTCCTGTAGAATCGTCTAGAACTTTTCTCAGTGTTTTGAGAGACTTTATTCATGCAACTGGGTTATTATGTCTGAAACCAACTGCAAATTAATTATCTTTTAATGAGTATTATACTGAAATTGTATTTTATTTTTGTAACGAGGGGAGAAGAGTAATTTGAGAGGAGTGAGTTGTGGAGTCACGACTGCAAAGTGATAATAGGGAAATGTGTCTTTATATTCTCGTTCTAAATGAGGGCTTGTCCAGTTTACAGTGGCCTTATTTTCTTAAGGAGACATTGCTCTACTGTTGTAGCACTGGTACATGGTTGAACGTTTGAACAAAACAAGTTTTTAAAAAGTAATGAAATAAGTATCTCTCTGCATATGTAGTTTTTCTGAATGTATTTCTACATCGTTACACTGCATTGGGGTGTAGCTTGTTGTTGCTACTGTCTCGTCGATGTCTTTTCTCCAGGTGGACTGACCTGCATTGGTTCAGTCCCTGTTATACTGTGTCTTTACCGTTTGGTTATGTATTTAAAACAATAGGCCCTATGGTTGACCTTTTCAATGAGGCATGAATAAGACACATGGTGTCATGAGATTGGTTAATATGTTCAATGTTGAATTGAGATAATATCGGATCCCCTGAATTGACAAGTGTATCAATGATGCTGAATTAACGGATTTATTAATGAGGCTGAGTTAACAGATTTGATTAATTAAGCTGAATTAACTGATTTATTAATGAGGCTGAGTTAACAGATTTGATTAATTAAGCTGAATTAACTGATTTATTAATGAGGCTGAGTTAACAGATTTTATTAATTAAGCTGAATTAACTGATTTATTAATGAGGCTGAGTTAACAGATTTGATTAATTAAGCTGAATTAACTGATTTATTAATGAGGCTGAGTTAACAGATTTTATTAATTAAGCTGAATTAACTGATTTATTAATGAGGCTGAGTTAACAGATTTGATTAATTAAGCTGAATTAACTGATTTATTAATGAGGCTGAGTTAACAGATTTGATTAATTAAGCTGAATTAACTGATTTATTAATGAAGCTGAGTTAACAGATTTTATTAATTAAGCTGAATTTGAATTAACCGATGTATTAATTAAGCTGAATCAACCAATTTATTAATGAAGCTGAATTAACGGATTTATTAATGAAGCTGAATTAACTGATTTATTAATGAAGCTAAATTAACGGATTTATTAATGAAGCTGAATGAACGGATTTATTAATGAAACTGAATTAACGGATTTATTAATGAAGCTGAATTAACAGATTTATTAATGAAACTGAATTAACTGATTTATTAATGAAGCTGAATTAACTGATTTATTAATGAAGCTAAATTAACTGATTTATTAATGAAGCTGAATTAACGGATTTATTAATGAAGCTGAATTAACTGATTTATTAATGAAACTGAATTAACTGATTTATTAATGAAGCTGAATTAACTGATTTATTAATGAAGCTAAATTAACTGATTTATTAATGAAGCTGAATTAACGGATTTATTAATGAAGCTGAATTAACAGATTTATTAATGAAACTGAATTAACTGATTTATTAATGAAGCTGAATTAACAGATTTATTAATGAAACTGAATTAACCGATTTATTTATGGAGTTTATAACTGTAATTTAATACACGTTTGTACTTTAGAAAAACCTTAAAATATTTTACTGCATGGTTATTTTGAAGGATTTCTTGTATTTACAATATGTTGATGATGATGACGATATAATCAATTTAGAAATATACTCAGCAACGTGTCATGGGAAATCTGTAAATTGCAAGAAATGTGAACAATTGTATCTAATGTAGCATGAATTTAGCCTTCCATTCTGCTGATACAGAGTTATTCTTCTGGCAATACTAATGTATGTTCTTGTGTCAGAGGACTTATGTTATGTCAGTTAGGCCGTGACTAGTAGGGCCAGCCTTAAGTCCCCTAGATACAGTACCTCTGACTGGTTTCCACTACACCATGTGGACATGGTACAGTTTGAACGGCAGGGGGAGTTCCCAGGAATGCTGTGCTCTCCTTTCACAAATCAGAAAAACCCCATAAATGTTGAAAATGTTAACGTTGTCACCACCATAATGTTGAAGAAATAAACACTGGACTAGTCCACTATTTGGAGGGTACCGCTAGTCAGTGTGTAATTCAAACGTTGGACTAGTCCACTATTTGGAGGGTACCGCTAGTCAGTGTGTAATTCAAACGTTGGACTAGTCCACTATTCGGAGGGTACCGCTAGTCCGTGTGTAATTCAAACGTTGATATCATCTAGTTCAGCAGGATCATTTCAAAATGACAAACAGTTTTCAGAGCTTAGCACCATTGACTCACAAAGCACTCAATGCACTGAGAACAACAAAAATAACATTTTACGATGAACCCAAAGTTTTCCTTGACCAACAAACAAACAAACTAAATATTCAAGAAAGTGTGCGGTCTTTACATCTGCTTGTCAACCTTTTAGCAACCTTTAGCAAGGATAAGAATATTGTTTAATATCGTTTTTTTACTCCACAGAGCAAATTTTACTACTGCTGCTGTAAAATGCTGTTCGTCAACATTAAGTCACGTTTCTAATCGCCATTAGTCACAACACAAGTTCCTGAGCAACTATTTTGTCTGTCAACTTCTGACAGTCTGTCACAAAACACAAATGAGAATCTCCCAAAGCCATGTTGTAGACCACAGTAGCTTCCCCCTTTAAAGATGACCTTCATATGGTCATCCCTAGCCAGGGAACACCCCTCCTCTCAAACATGCAGCAATGTAACACAGTAACATTACAGAAATGTTGGAAAAATGTCACAGCAACTTTAATGTTTTTGATAATCTATTGGATATTTAGATTTAACACGTATTCACACACACAATGATTAATCGTCGAGGCTTTGGCCAATAGCGTGGACGTAAAGGCTCATCGATGGATCACCTGATTGGACAAAATGGATATTGGGGTCTAAGGCTGGTGTTGGTAATAAACAGTTTTTACTCACTGGTCTGGCCCATCATTCAAATAGTGAGTTTGAAAAGAGGAAAGTGTTGTAGATTTTGAAGCATAATGTAATTTTATACCTGATGCTATGTAAATGTTTTCTATGTGCAGTATTTGATCATGTAAAACTGGTATTTTTGTGGTTTGTACGTTGCAGAATTGAGTACTTATTAAGGTGCACGTAGTTTTGTAAAAAAAAAAAAAAAAAGAGTACCAAACTGATGGAAAACAAGAAAAAATATCTACCACATTTTTGGGGTTCAGAAGCCTGTATTTGCATGCCCTTTGACATCTAATAAAGTTGGATTCGAATCGCTACTTTGTCATCCCATTATGTCATTGTGTAAGTGGTTTAAACATTTTTTGTCACATTTGGGGACAACTTTCAGGATGAATCAATCAATGGTGGAGAGAAATATGAACATGAAAAAAATGTTTTTTTTTATTACTTGATTTTTCTTCCCACAAGCCCTTTTTATATTATCTGAAAACAATACAAACAGATAAAACATAACATATTATTCACATCGACTATTAGACTAAATATATTTGGAAAAAAATACAAAGTTTGAACACACCTACTCACTAAATGTATTATTTATTTTTACTATTTCCTACATTGTAGGATAATAGGGAAGACATCAAAACTATGAAATAACACATATGGAATCATGTAGTAACCAAAATATTGTTAAACAAATCAAAATGTATTTTATATTTGAGATTCCTCAAAGTAGCCACCCTTTGACTTGATGACAGCTTTGCACACTCTTGGCATTCTCTCAACCAGCTTCACCTGGAATGCTTTTTCAACCGTCTTGAAGGACTTTGCACATATGCTGAGCTTTTTCTTCACTCTGCGGTCCAGCTTATTCCAAACCATCTCAATTGGGTTGAGGTCAGGTGATTGTGGAGGCCAGGTCATCTAATGCAGCACCATAACTCTCCTTCTTGGTCAAATAGCCCTTACACAGCCTGGAGCTTTGTTTGTTTTCAACATTGTCCTGTTGAAAAACAAATGATAGTCCCACTAAGCGCTAACAGATGGGATGGCGCATTGCTGCAGAATGCTGTAGTAGCCATGCTTGTTAAGTGTGCCTTGAATTCTAAATAAATCACTTTCCGAACCACCCCCACAACATCACACCTCCTCCTCCATGCTTCACGGTGGGAACCACACATGCAGAGATCATCCGTTCACCTACTCTGCGTTTCACAGACACGGTGGTTGGAACCAAAAATCTCAAATTTGGGACTCATCAGACCAAAGGACAGATTTCCGTCAGTCTAATGTCCATTGCTCATGTTTCTTGTCCCAAGCAAGTCTCTTCTTATTATTGGTGTCCTTTAGTAGTGGTTTCTTTTCAGCAATTTGACCATGAAGGCCTGATTCACACAGTCTCCTCTGAACAGTTGAGATGTGTCTGTTACTTAAACTCTGTGAAGTATTTATTTGGACTGCAATCTGAGGCTGGTAACTCTAATTAACTTATCCTCTGCAGCAGGCAACTCTGGTTCTTCTTTTCCTGTGGTGGGAGCAAGTTTCATCATAGCGCTTGATGGTTTTTGCGACTGCAACTTTAAAAGTTCTTGAAATGTTCCAGATTGACTGACCTTCATGTCTTAAAGTAATGATGGACTGTTTTTTCTCTTTGATTATTTGAGCTGTTCTTGCCATAATATGGACTTGGTCTTTTACCAAATAGGGCTATCTTCTGTTTACTACCCCTACCTTGTCACAACACAACAGATTGGCTCAAACGCATAAAGGAGGAAATAAATTCCACAAATGACATTTTAACAAGGCACACCTGTTAATTGAAATGCATTCCAGGTGACTACCTCATGAAGCTGGTTGAGAGAATGCCAAGAGTGTGCAAAGCTGTCATCAAGGCAAAGGGTGGCTAGTTTGAAGAATCTCAAATATAAAATATATTTTGATTTGTTTAACACTTTTTTGGTTACTATATGATTCCATATGTTTGTTTTCATAGTTGTGATGTCTTCACTATTTTTCTACAATGTAGAACATAGTAAAAAATAAAGAAAAACCCTGTAATGAGTCGGTGTGTTCAAACGTATGACTGGTGCTGTGTGTTTGATAAGCAAGAAAATACACAGTAACATCCTTATTGACATTTACAAATATTTTTTATTTAAACTTTATTTAACCAGGCAAGTCAGTTAAGAACAAATTCTTATTTTCAATGACGGCGGGTTAATTGCCTGTTCAGGGGCAGAACAACAGATTTGTATGTACCTTGTCGGCTTGGGGATTTGAACTTGCAACCTTCTGGTTAATAGTCCAACACTCTAACCACTAGGTAATTTGAGTTTCTCTCAAAAAGAGGTGTAATAGTCCCACTGACCAACACACTTTTAGAAGGTGATGTAGTCGGCTGAGATGTCATTACTATTGACCAACAATTATTGTTGTCTATCAACAATGACAAGCCACCTGGGTCTGACAACTTGGATGGTAAATTAGTGAGGATAATAGCGGATGATATTCTATTTACCATATTTTCAATTTAAAAAAAAGTGTGTTCCTTCCAGGCTTGGAGGGAGGCAAAAGTCATTCCGCTACCCAAGAATAGTAAACCCCCTTTTACTGGCTCAAATAGCCGACCAATCATCCTATTACCAACCGCTAGTAAACTTTTGGAAAGAATTGTGTTTGACCAGGTACAATGCTTTTTTACAGACTTTCAGCTCGCTTATAGAGAAGGATATTCAACATGATTGGTACTTACACAAATGAATGATGATTGGCTGAGAGAAATTGATGATAAAAATAATGTGCGTGCTGTTTTGTTAGACTTCAGTGTGGCTTTTGACATTATCAATCAAAGTCTGCTGCTGGAAAAACTTATGTGTTATGGCTTTACATCCCCCTATATATTATGGACAAAGAGTTACCTGTCTAACAGAGTTACCTGTCTAACAGGGTGCTCTTTGATGGAAGCCTCTCCAACATAACCCAGGTAGAATCAGGAATTCCCCAGGGCAGCTGTCTAGGCCCCTTACTTTTCAGTTTTTTTTCAATCTTTACTAATTACTAATTGAGTAAAGCCAGTGCGTCTACGTATGCGGATGACTCAACACTATACATGGCAGATACTACAGCGAGGGAATTACTGCACAACACTTAAAGCGCTGGTGGCAAGAAATAGGTTAGTTTTAAATATTTCAAAAACTAAAAGCATTGTATTTGGGAATAATCATTCACTAAACCCTAAACCTCAACTAAATATTGTAATGAATAATGTGGAAATTGACTAAACTGCTTGGAGAAACCCTGAATTGTAAACTGTAATGGTCAAAACATTTAGATGCAACAGCAGCTAAGATGGGGAGAAGTCTGTCCATAATAAAGTGCCACTCTGCCTTCTTAATGACACTATCAACAAGGCAGGTCCTACAGGCCCTAGTTTCTACCTTCTTAACAGCACTATCAACAAGGCAGGTCCTACAGGCCACTAGTTTCTACCTTCTTAACAGCACTATCAACAAGGCATGTCCTACAGGCCCTAGTTTCTACCTTCTTAACAACACTATCAACAAGGCAGGTCCTACAGGCCCTAGTTTCTACCTTCTTAACAACACTATCAACAAGGCAGGTCCTACAGGCCCTAGTTTCTACCTTCTTAACAGCATTATCAACAAGGCAGGTCCTACAGGCCCTAGTTTCTACCTTCTTAACAGCATTATCAACAAGGCAGGTCCTACAGGCCCTAGTTTCTACCTTCTTAACAGCATTATGAACAAGGCAGGTCCTACAGGCTCTAGTTTCTACCTACTTAAGAACACTATCAACAAGGCAGGTTCTACAGGCCCTAGTTTCTACCTTCTTAACAGCACTATCAACAAGGCAGGTCCTACAGGCCCTAGTTTTGTCACACCTGGACTACTGTTCAGTCATGTGGTCAGGTGCCACAAAGAGGGACTTAGGAAAATTACAATTGGCTCAGAAAAGGGCTGCACGGCTGGCCCTTAAATGTACACTGAGAGCTAATATTAATGATATGCATGTCAATCTCTCCTGACTCAAAGTAGAAGAGAGATTGACTTAATCACTACTTGTATTTGTAAGAAGTATTGACATGTTGATGCACCGAGCTGTCTGTCTAAACTACCGGCACACAGCTCTGAGACCAATGCATACCCGACAAGACATGCCACCACGGTCCCCAAGTAGAGAGCAGACTATGGGAGGAGCACCATACTACATAGAGCCATGACTACATGGAACTCTATTCCACCTCAGGTAATTGATGAAAGCAGTAGAATAAGATTGAAAAAAAAAACAGATAAAAATACACCTTATAGAACAGCAGTGAAGAGGCACACACACACACACAGGTACAGACACATGCTTACACATAAAAACAACAACACACACACTCTACACACACGTACACATGGATGTTGCCCATTGCAGCTATGTGATAATAGAGTAGTGGTCTTAATGAGTTGTGAAAAGTTATGAAATGTATGATTTTTTTAAATTGTACATAACTGCCTTAATGCTGCTGGACCCCACTGAGAGTAGCTGCTGACTTGGCAGGGGATCCTTAAAAAAATCAATACAAACACACCTAGAAAAGGTGATACAGTTGAAGTCTGAAGTTTACATACACTTATGTTGGAGTAATAAAAACTCATTTTTCAACCACTCCACAAATTTCTTGATAACAAACTATAGTTTTGGCAAGTCTGTTAGGACATCTACTTCGTGCATGACACAAGTAATTTTTCCAACAATTGTTTACAGCCAGATTATTTCACTTATAATTCACTGTATCACAATTCCAATGGGTCAGACGTTTACATACACTAAGTTGACTGTGCCTTTAAACAACTTGGAAAATTCCACAAAAATGACGTTATGGCTTCAGAAGCTTCTGATAGGCTAATTGACATCATTTGAGTCAATTGGAGGTGTACCTGTGGATGTATTTCAAGGCCTACCTTCAAACCCAGTGCCTCTTTGCTTGACATCATGGGAAAATCTAAAAAAATCAGCCAAGACCTCAGAAAAAGAATGGCAGACCTCCACAAGTCTGGTTCATCCTTGGGAGCAATTTCCAAATGCCTGAAGGTACAACGTTCATCTGTACAAACAATAGTATGCAAGTATAAACACCATGGGACCACGCAGCTGTCATATCGCTCAGGAAGGAGACCGTTTCTGTCTCCTAGAGATGAACATACTTTGGTGCAAAAAGTGTAAATGAATCCCAGAACAGCAGCAAAGGACCTTGTGAAGATGCTGGAGGAAACAGGTACAAAAGTATCTATATCCACAGTAAAATGAGTCCTATATCGACATAACCTGAAAGGCCACTCAGCAAGGAAGAAGCCACTGCTCCAAAACCGCCATAAAAAAAGCCAGACTATGGTTTGCAACTGCGCAAGGGGACAAAGATCGTATCTTTTGGAGAAATGTCCTCTGGTCTGATGAAACAAAAATATAACTGTTTGGCCATAATGACCATCGTTATGTTTGGAGGGAAAGGGAGGAGGCTTGCAAGCCTAAGAACACCACCCCAAACTTGAAGCACGGGGGTGGTGCACTTCACAAAATAGATGGCTTCATGAGGAATTAAAGTTATGTGGATATATTGTAGCAACATCACAAGACATCAGTCAGGAAGTTAAAGCTTGGTCGCAAATGGGTCTTCCAAATGGACAATGACCCAAAGCACCAAAATGGCTTAAGGACAACAAAGTCAAGGTATTGGAGTGGCCATCACAAAGCCCTGACCACAATCCTATAGAAATGTTGTGGGTAGAACTGAAAACGTGTGTGCAAACAAGGAGGCCTACAAACCTGACTCAGTTACACCAGCTCTGTCAGGAGGAATGGGCCAAAATTCACCCAACTTATTGTGGGAAGCTTGTGGAAGACTACCCAAAATGTTTGACCCAAGTTAAACAATTTAAAGGCAATGCCTCAAAATACTAATTGAGTGTATGTAAACTTATGACCCACTAGGAATGTGATGAAAGAAATAAAAGCTAAAATAAATCATTCTCTCTACTATTATTCTGACGTTTTTTATTTCACATTTTTTAAATAAAGTGGTGATCCTAACTGACCTAAAAACAGGGAATTTTTATAAGGATTAAATATCAGGAATTGTGAAAAACAGTTTAAATGAATTTGGCTCAGGTTTATGTAAACTTCCGACTTCAACTGTATATTCATCTACAGCTGAGATGGCATCAACATCTCTGCAGCACCTTGACTTATTCCGCATGTTGTTGTGTTACAGCCTGAAATTAAAATGGATTAAATATATTTTGTTGTCATCCATCTACACACAATACCCCATAATGACAAAGTGAAAACATGTTTTTACAAATATCTACACATTTATTGAAAATACAGAAATCTCTAATTTACATAAGAATTCACACCCCTGAGTCAATACATGTTAGAATCACCTTTGGCAGGGATTACACCTGTGAGTCTTTCTGGGTGAGTCTCTAAGAGTGATTACACCTGTGAGTCTTTCTGGGTGAGTCTCTAAGAGTGATTACACCTGTGAGTCTTTCTGGGTGAGTCTCTAAGAGTGATTACACCTGTGAGTCTTTCTGGGTGAGTCTCTAAGAGTGATTACACCTGTGAGTCTTTCTGGGTGAGTCTCTAAGAGTGATTACACCTGTGAGTCTTTCTGGGTGAGTCTCTAAGAGTGATTACACCTGTGAGTCTTTCTGGGTGAGTCTCTAAGAGTGATTACACCTGTGAGTCTTTCTGGGTGAGTCTCTAAGAGTGATTACACCTGTGAGTCTTTCTGGGTGAGTCTCTAAGAGTGATTACACCTGTGAGTCTTTCTGGGTAAGTCTCTAAGAGTGATTACACCTGTGAGTCTTTCTGGGTGAGTCTCTAAGAGTGATTACACCTGTGAGTCTTTCTGGGTGAGTCTCTAAGAGTGATTACACCTGTGAGTCTTTCTGGGTAAGTCTCTAAGAGTGATTACACCTGTGAGTCTTTCTGGGTGAGTCTCTAAGAGTGATTACACCTGTGAGTCTTTCTGGGTGAGTCTCTAAGAGTGATTACACCTGTGAGTCTTTCTGGGTGAGTCTCTAAGAGTGATTACACCTGTGAGTCTTTCTGGGTGAGTCTCTAAGAGTGATTACACCTGTGAGTCTTTCTGGGTGAGTCTCTAAGAGTGATTACACCTGTGAGTCTTTCTGGGTGAGTCTCTAAGAGTGATTACACCTGTGAGTCTTTCTGGGTGAGTCTCTAAGAGTGATTACACCTGTGAGTCTTTCTGGGTAAGTTTCAAAAGAGCTTTGCACCTTTATTGTACAATATTTGCACATTATTCTTAAGAAAATTCTTCAAGCTCTGTCAAGTTGGTTGTTGATCATTGCTTGACAGCCATTTTCAAGTCTTGCCATAGATTTTCAAGCTGGTTTTAATTATGCCACTCAGGAACATTCAATGTCGTCTTGATAACCAACTGCTGTGTATATTTGTCCTTGTGTTTCAGGTTATTGTCCTGCTGAAATGCAAATGAATCTCCCAGTGTCTGGTGGAAAGCAGACTGAACCAGATTTTCCTCTAAGATTTTGCCTGTTCTTAGCTCTATTTCATTTGTTTTTATCCTAAAAAACTCCCTAGTCCTTGCTGATGACAAGCATACCCATAACATGATGCAGCCACCACCATGCTTGAAAATATGAACAGTGGTACTCAGTTATGTGTTTTTTTGGATTTTACTTAAATGCCTTATTGCAAACAGGATGCATGTTTTGGAATATTGTTATTCTGTGTAGGATTCTTTCTTTTCACTCTGTCATTTAGGTTAGTATTGTGGAGTAACTACAACGTTGTGGATCCATCCTCAGTTTTCTCTTGTTACAGTCATTAAACTCAGTAACTGTTTTAAAGTCTCCATTGGCCTCATGGTGAAATCCTTCAGTGGTTTCCTTCCTCTCTGGCAACTGAGTTAGGAAGGACGCCTGTATCTTTGTAGTGACAGGGTGTATTGATACACCATCCAAAGTCTAATTAATAACTTCACCATGCTCAAAGGGATATTCAATGTCTGCTTTTTTATTTTTTACCCATCTACCAATAGGTGCCCTTCTTTGTGAGGCATTGGAAAACCTCCCTGGTCTTTGTGGTTGAATCTGTATTTGAAATGCATTGTTCAACTGAAGGACTTTACAGATCATTGTGGAGTGAGTGAGTATATGCTCAAGACATTTCAGCTTTTCATTTTTAAGTAATTTGTCATTTAAAAAAAAAAAATCTCAATTTTATCATTTTTTTCCATTCAAGCTGTAACACAATAAAATGAGTAAAAAGTTCAGGGGTGTGAATGTTTTCTGAAGGCTCTGTAAGTCAGCTGTTGCCTGGTGTTGATCCAAGACAACCAGAGCTCTTCTCCTGCAGGGTCCGTCTGCTCACCAACACCACACCTAGCTAAATCAGGTATGTTAGCTAAGGGTTGGAGCAACAACCTACAGGAGGGTAGCTCTCCATGAAAAGGGTTTCAGCAGCCCTGATCTAAGAAGACACTACTATAACTTTCTAAACGCAAAATAAACCCACCCGCTCTTACTCCTCAGTGTTACTCTGATTGACATGAGCTGAGGGGTGTGGTTGTTTCATGTAGAAACTGTGAGTTGTATCTAAGAAATGTATTCACCATTTAGAGTGGCTTACTGAAGGACAAAGAACTATGGGCCTGGTCTGGTCTACAGGTGATGTGCTGAAAACTTATAACCTAGTTAGTTGTAGTTAGATGTTATTCTCTCTCTCTCTCTCTCTCTGCCTTTCTCTCTGCCTTTCTCTCCCTGCCTCTCTCTCTCTCTCTCTCTCTGCCTCTCTCTTTCTCTCTGCCCCTCTCTCTCTGCCTCTCTCTCTCTCTCTGCCTCTCTCTCTCTCTCTCTGCCTCTCTCTCTCTCTCTGCCTCTCTCTCTCTCTCTGCCCCTCTCTCTATGCCTCTCTCACTGCCTCTATCTCTCTGCCTCTTGCTCTCTGCCTCTCTCTCTCTGCCTCTCTCTCTGCCCCTGTCTCTTTCACAGTTGCAACATAATATTAATAACTAGCCCACATGCTGTGTTCTCTATTCAAAAACGTTCTTCTAGCCTCGTACGAATGCCGAACGTGGTCCTTCAGAATGTGGAAAGACGTCTTTGTGAATGAACTATTTACATTATTACCTCATCATGCATTTAAAAATAACCATAATAATAGCTTAGTAATAACAATAATAAACAGATAAAAGGATGTGTGTGTGTGTGTGTGTGTGTTTGTGTGTGTGTGTGTGTGTGTGTGTGTGTGTGTGTGTGTGTGTGTGTGTGTGTGTGTGTGTGTGTGTGTGGGGCTGGGGCTGATTGAGGAATGATTGACATGTACCCAATGGCCAATTGCTGATCGTCTCATATGTTTCACAGAATTCTTTTTTTTAAACAAGTTAAACACAACAAATGTTTGCTTGCTGTCCGAACTGAAAACCTCAACCTGAACGTCTCCAACAGTTTTACAGGCTGATCAACAGGCTGATCAACAGGTTGATCTGAGTCCCAAATTGCACCCTATCCCCTAGTGCATTACTTTTGATGGCTCTGGTCAAAAGTAGTGCACTATGTAGGGAAGAGACCGCCATTTGGGCAACTCTGATATTCAGAGGTCTGATATTGGTGGGACTCAGAACATGAGTAGTCCTACAGAAACTGAAATACATTCAGACACTGTCAGAGAACATTCAAATAGTTACATTCATTGACAATAACACTGATAGTATAGTCATAGACACAGACAGCCTGAATACATTCATAGGAACAACATAGTCACTGACATCGAGAAGCTTTTTACAGGTGTTGGGTCCGAGATTGAGGGAAGACACATTTAGAGAGGTTCAGCGCAGAGTTGGGCTCAGTTCAATTATCGATTCAGTCAATTCAAAAGTAGAAATTTGGTAAGTTTCAATTAAATCCCTGAATTGTTAAATGCTTTACATTTTTTTTTTTCATGAATCGACTGAATTGACCCCCCCCCCCAAAAAAAACTAACTCAGAGATACACATATATTCATAGTGTGGTCATTGACACATTGCTCGGAATCTTAGAGGAATCTTCCAACCAGGATTTCTGGAAAACCAGGGTATTTTTTTGCTCAATTGCTCATTCGAGAATGAGCCATTACAGAACAATGAAACCAGAGGGGCTATTAGCTAGACTAGCATACCTGCTAATTCTATCGTGTAAGGTTATTAGCTAGACTAGCATACCTGCTAATTCTATCCTGTAGGGGTTATTAGCTAGACTAGCATACCTGCTAATTATATCTGTAGGGTTATTAGCTAGACTAGCATACCTGCTAATTATATCGTGTAGGGGCTATTAGCTAGACTAGCATACCTGCTAATTCTATCTGTAGGGTTATTAGCTAGACTAGCATACCTGCTAATTCTATCGTGTAAGGTTATTAGCTAGACTAGCATACCTGCTAATTCTATCTGTAGGGTTATTAGCTAGACTAGCATACCTGCTAATTCTATCTGTAGGGGCTATTAGCTAGACTAGCATACCTGCTAATTCTATCTGTAGGGGCTATTAGCTAGACTAGCATACCTGCTAATTCTATCTGTAGGGTTATTAGCTAGACTAGCATACCTGCTAATTCTATCTGTAGGGTTATTAGCTAGACTAGCATACCTGCTAATTCTATCGTGTAGGGGCTATTAGCTAGACTAGCAAACCTGCTAATTCTATCCTGTAGGGGTTATTAGCTAGACTAGCATACCTGCTAATTCTATCTGTAGGGTTATTAGCTAGACTAGCATACCTGCTAATTCTATCTGTAGGGTTATTAGCTAGACTAGCATACCTGCTAATTCTATCGTGTAGGGGCTATTAGCTAGACTAGCAAACCTGCTAATTCTATCCTGTAGGGGTTATTAGCTAGACTAGCATACCTGCTAATTCTATCCTGTAGGGGTTATTAGCTAGACTAGCATACCTGCTAATTATATCTGTAGGGTTATTAGCTAGACTAGCATACCTGCTAATTCTATCGTATAAGGTTATTAGCTAGACTAGCAAACCTGATAATTCTTTCCTGTAGGGGCTATTAGCTAGATTAGCATTCTTGCTACTTCTATCCTGTAGGGGTTATTAGCTAGACAAGCATACCTGCTAATTCTATCGTGTAAGGTTATTAGCTAGACTAGCATACCTGCTAATTATATCCTGTAGGGGTTATTAGCTAGACTAGCATACCTGCTACTTCTGTCCTGTAGGGGTTATTAGCTAGACTAGCATACCTGCTAATTCTATCCTGTAGGGGCTATTAGCTAGACTAGCATACCTGCTAATTCTATCCTGTAGGGGCTATTAGCTAGACTAGCATACCTGCTAATTCTATCCTGTAACACAAACCTTTATAGCCATCCAATATGTATTGCACTAATTTAAATGTCCTCTACAAGTTTGAATGTAGCCTATGATATGGGAAGAAACTAATATTGTATAATCACTAGTACGCTAGCTGTTTAGTTCAACAGCGATACAGATTCCATCCAACACATCTCACCTAGCCATTACTAGCCATTATAAAGCTCTCCTGTCATCTTTGGTTTCTGATTAGCCGGTCGACAATTGACTGAGAATACTCTAGGCTGTGTCACAAACGGCATACTATTACCCTGGTCAAAAGTAGTGCACTTCAAAGAGAATAGGATGCCATTTGGTATGTACACCTGTTTTTTTTTTCTTCCAAAAAGCCCTCCAGGAGTTGTGTTGAAGACCCTTGTGATGAGAGAGGTAAGGGTCCGCAGGTAGGTAATGGAGCCTTTAGTAACAGCAAGTACTTACACCAGGTCTGAATCCCCATAGGGCCCTATTCATAAGTAGTGCACTATAAAGGGATTAGGGTGCCACTTGGAATGCATCCCAGATCGATACAGACTAGGGTGGACACCCACTAACTGAAGTTTGTTTCAAACCAGTAATATTTCAGTTGAGATGAGTTCATCAGGAATAGTTCAGTTGGGATGAGTTCATCAGGAATATTTCAGTTTGGATGAGTTCACCAGGAATAGTTCAGTTGGGATGAGTTCACCAGTAATAGTTCAGTTTGGATGAGTTAACCAGTAATATTTCAGTTTGGATGAGTTCACCAGGAATAGTTCAGTTGGGATGAGTTCACCAGTAATAGTTCAGTTGGGATGAGTTCATCAGGAATATTTCAGTTTGGATGAGTTCACCAGGAATAGTTCAGTTGGGATGAGTTCACCAGTAATAGTTCAGTTTGGATGAGTTAACCAGTAATATTTCAGTTTGGATGAGTTCATCAGGAATAGTTCAGTTGGATGAGTTCATCAGGAATATTTCAGTTTGGATGAGTTCACCAGGAATAGTTCAGTTTGGATGAGTTAACCAGTAATATTTCAGTTGGGATGAGTTCATCAGGAATAGTTCAGTTGGGATGAGTTCATCAGGAATATTTCAGTTTGGATGAGTTCACCAGGAATAGTTCAGTTTGGATGAGTTAACCAGTAATATTTCAGTTTGGATGAGTTCATCAGGAATAGTTCAGTTGGATGAGTTCATCAGGAATAGTTCAGTTGGATGAGTTCACCAGTAATAGTTCAGTTGGGATGAGTTCACCAGTAATAGTTCAGTTGGGATGAGTTCACCAGAAATAGTTCAGTTGGGATGAGTTCACCAGGAATAGTTCAGTTGGGATGAGTTCACCAGTAATAGTTCAATTGGGATGAGTTCACCAGTAATAGTTCAGTTGGAATGAGTTCACCAGTAATAGTTCAATTGGGATGAGTTCACCAGGAATAGTTCAGTTGGGATGAGTTCACCAGGAATAGTTCAGTTTGGATGAGTTCACCAGGAATATTTCAGTTTGGAGGAGTTTGATGGGGGTCACCTTGGGGTCATGATAGGGGCTGCACCAAATTATTGATGTATTATAATAATTGATTATGCTTATGTTGTATTAATAGAAGGGGAGGGGCTATACGACCCCTCCCCCACTACATTTATAGGGTCCTAGACTACAGATTAACAATATATATATATATATATATATATATATATATATATATATATATATATATATATATATATATATATATTCATTATAAGGTTTAATATTGTTCCACAGTTATTTTCTAGTCTCTGTCTATTATAAAGAAACGGTCTGAGAGAAGTGTGAGTTATTGCAGTCAAAACAGGGTGTCTGTGAGAAAGCGCCTCAAGGCTAAAAGAGATTCATAGACACAGAACCCTGCAGGGGAGTGAAAGAGAGAAGAGACTAGTCAGACATACCACTCTGGATCAACTTGGGGACAATTACTGTTGAGCCTTTAGATAACACTGGAACTATTGTTTGTATAGCTGTGTGTGCATGGGCTTGGTCTCATGAGCAGAAGGTGTTGACGTACGCAGTTACATCACTAGGGGTTGACTGCAAACATAATAAAACAACTTGGACCCTTTCCTATTCTGCAGAACTTATTCGGAAACATGCGTGCTATGTTCCCGTTGTGAACTTCTGTCTGCAATTGCATTAAATATAGGTTTTTGATTGATTTACTTAAAGATATTGTCTGAATGCTGATTTCACCAATAAGCAAATGATTGACAAGGAACAAGGAACCTAACCTACAAGTTCATTGGTAATAGTTCAGTTTGGATGAGTTCATCAGTAATAGTTCAGTTTGGATGAGTTCATCAGTAATAGTTCAGTTGGATGAGTTCATCAGTAATAGTTCAGTTTGGATGAGTTCATCAGTAATAGTTCAGTTGGATGAGTTCATCAGGAATAGTTCAGTTTGGATGAGTTCATCAGTAATAGTTCAGTTGGGATGAGTTCATCAGTAATAGTTCAGTTGGGATGAGTTAATCAGTAATAGTTCAGTTGGGATGAGTTCATCAGTAATAGTTCAGTTGGATGAGTTCATTAGTAATAGTTCAGTTGGGATGAGCTCATCAGTAATAGTTCAGTTGGATGAGTTCATCAGGAATAGTTCAGTTTGGATGAGTTCATCAGTAATAGTTCAGTTGGGATGAGTTCATCAGTAATAGTTCAGTTGGGATGAGTTAATCAGTAATAGTTCAGTTGGGATGAGTTCATCAGTAATAGTTCAGTTGGATGAGTTCATTAGTAATAGTTCAGTTGGGATGAGCTCATCAGTAATAGTTCAGTTGGGATGAGTTCATCAGTAATAGTTCAGTTGGGATGAGTTAATCAGTAATAGCTCAGTTGGATGAGTTCATCAGGAATAGTTCAGTTGGATGAGTTCATCAGTAATAGTTCAGTTGGTATGAGTTCATCAGGAATAGTTCAGTTGGGATGAGTTCATCAGGAA